>NC_048577.1:13069219-13214219 GCF_013265735.2 Oncorhynchus mykiss | reverse complement strand
AATTTCCAGCAGACGGCATCAGCCCTGCCCCCGCTGCCCCCCCAGCGCCCTCAGCCCCCCCACGGCATGCTACTGTCCACCCTACCTCGCGTGGAGAGTCCACTTGAAAAGTTAAGTTGCCCTCAGGTAAGGGCTGGGGGGTCACAGGGGATAGTGTTCTCATAAAATGAGCCATCCTCACATCTCTTGTAAATATGAATGTGAATTCAATTAATTCATTTGTTCATATTCATTCTTACAAGAAGGGTATTTTTTATGGATCTCTTTAGTAGAGGTCGACCAATTAATCGGAATGGCCGATTAATTAGGGCAGATATCAAGTTTTCATAACAATTGGAAATCGGTATTTTTGGGCGCCTATTTTGCCGATAATTTTTTTTATATATATTTTTTTATACCTTTATTTAACTAGGCAAGTCAGTTAAGAACACATTCTTATTTTCAATGACGGCCTAGGAACGGTGGGTTAACTGCCTTGTTCAGGGGCAGAACAACAGATTTTAACCTTGTCAGCTCGGGAGATCCAATCTTGCAACCTTACAGTTAACTAGTCCAACGCTCTAACCACCTGCCTCCCATTGCACTCCACAAGGAGCCTGCCTGTTACGCGAATGCAGTAGAAGCCAAGGTAAGTTGCTAGCTAGCATTAAACGTATCTTATAAAAAACAATCAATCAATCATAATCACTAGTTAACTACACATGGTTGATGATATTACTAGTTTATCTAGCCTGTCCTGCATTGCATATAATCGATGCAACGCTCGGGGATGATTTAACAAAAGCGCATTTGCGAAAAAAGCACAATCGTTGGGACGACTGTACCTAACCATAAACACCAATGCCTTTCTTAAAATCAATACACAGAAGTATATATTTTTAAACCTGCATATTTAGCTAAAAGAAATCCAGGTTAGCAGGCAATATTAACCAGGTGAAATTGTGTCATTTCTCTGGTGTTCATTGCATGCAGAGTCAGGGTATATGCAACAGTTTGGGCAGCCTGGCTCATTGCGAACTAATTTGCCAGAATTTTACGTAATTATGACATAACAGTGAAGGTTGTGCAATGTAACAAGAATATTTAGACTTAGGGATGCCACCCGTTAGATAAAATACCAAACGGTTCCGTATTTCACTGAAATAATAAACGTTTTGTTTTCTAAATTATAGTTTCCGGATTCGACCATATTAATGACCAAAGGCTCGTATTTCTGTGTGTTATTATGTTATAATTAAGTCTATGATTTGATAGAACAGTCTGACTGAGCGATGGTAGGCAGCAACAGGCTCGTAAGCATTCATTCAAACAGCACTTTGTGCGTTTTGCCAGCAGCCCTTCCCAAGCACAGCGCTGTTTATGACTTCAAGCCTATCGGCCTAATGGCTGGTGTAACCGATGTGAAATGGCTAGCTAGTTAGCTGGGTGTGCGCTAATAGCGTTTCAAACGTCACTTGCTCTGAGACTTAGAGTAGTTGTTCCGCTTGCTCTGCATGGGTAATGCTGCTTCGAGTGTGGCTGTTGTCGATGTGTTTCTGGTTCGAGCCCAGGTAGGGGCGAGGAGAGGGACGGAAGCTATACTGTTACACTGGCAATACTATAGTGCCTATAAGAACATCCAATAGCCAAAGGTATATGAAATACAAATGGTATAGAGAGATAGTCCTATAAATACTATATTAACTACAACCTAAAACCTCTTACCTTGGAAGTTTCATGTTAAAAGGAACCACCAACTTTCATATGTTCTCATGTTCTGAGCAAGGAACTTAAACGTTAGCTTTTTTACATGGCACATATTGCACTTTTATTTCTCCAACACTTTGTTTTTGCATTATTTAAACCAAATTGAACATGTTTCATTATTTATTTGAGGCTAAATACATTTTTATTGATGTATTATATTAAGTTAAAATAAGTGTTCATTCAGTATTGTTGTAATTGTCATTATTACAAATAAAGAAAATAAAAAAATCGTCAGACTAATCGGTATCGGCTTTTTGGTCCTCCAATAATCGGTATCGGCGCTGAAAAATCATAATCGGTCGACCTCTACTCTTTAGTTTATTGGTTTGGTTGCTACATGTGTTCTCTTGCCTGGTTAACCCTCATATCCCTTATGATTAACCTGGATAAATCTAATTTAAATAGATTATACTGTTCAGTAATATTATCCTCCCCTTTTCCAGCTTTATGAAACCCGATCTGTCTAAACCTTGTCCCCTCCCAACACAGACCTCTACCTCTTTAAATCTTCCAATCCCATTTGTATTATTCCCCTCAGTTACCCTGTACTTCTAATTATTTAACACATTCCTATCCTTCTTGCCTCCTAACCTTGTTCTCTCCTTCTCTCTCCCCTCCCCCAGGTTCCAAGACCGTACACTGAGATCACATGACCATCAGCCATACCTGTGTCCCGTCCCTCCCGATGTGCTCCTTCCCTCGCGGCGCTTCATCTCCAGCGAAGTCTAGACCTGCCATCCATCTCTGAGCACCACGCCCCCTGCCCCGCCCACCCTGAGGGGCGGCCCCCTCTCCGACGCTCATTCTCCACCCAGGTCTAGAACATGGAACCTAGAACCTAAATCACCCAGATCCAACCTCAAAACAACCTTACCTGGGAGGGACTACCTGGACTTGTCCAATAAGAAAGGCTTGTTTTCGTTTTCCGTTGCAAAACATTTTGCTACGGTGTGCAGTAATGAATACGACCCTGAAGTAGGTAGAAGTTTACCCTAACCATTAATACATGGTCAAATATCTTGTCATCCTTGTATGGTTAGGGTTAGGGGTAAGGGGAATCTGATCCTAGATCTGTGGTTAGCCTCCATCACCAAGGAGACGACCCAGGCCACGGCCATGGTAACCGGCTAAGTCCTCTGCGGGCTAAACGGATTTGATTGGATATGGCGTCCTTTCCCTCTGTCTGCCTCGACCTTGTTCATCAAATGTTGTTTTTTTTGCCTTCTACTCTTTAGATTTTTTCCCAAGCAAGATGACCGAGTGGTGTACAAATACAAACTCACCAAAGCCAAGACTACTAAGAGCTGTGGAAGCAATTACAGTACCTTTCCCTTCGCCACAGTTCTATTGTTTTGTCTCCACTTCTCCTTTTGGGTCTCCTCTTTTTCTTCTTCTTCTACTCTACTTTCATGTACAGACAGAGAAGTCTTCTTCTACTCTACTTTCATGTACAGACAGAGAACACTAAACAGTGGTTGAACGACACAGAAAGAGGGGCACGGTGCATAAAAATAAACAAAACACAATGGAAAGATGAGATCAATATACAGTACCGGTCAAAAGTTTGTTTATTTGTACTATTTTCTACATTGTAGAATAATAGTGAAGACATCAAAACTATAAAATAACACATATGGAATCATGTAGCAACCAAAAAAGTTAATATTTTATATTTGAGATTCTTCAAAGTAGCCACCATTTACCTTGATGACAGCTTTGCACACTCTTGGCATTCTCTCAACCAGCTTCACCTGGAATGCTTTTCCAACAGTCTTGAAGGAGTTCCCACATACGCTGAACACTTGTTGGCTGCTTTTTCCTTCACTCTGCGGTCCAACTCATCCCAAACCATCTCAATTGGGCTGAGGCCAGGTGAGTGTGGAGGCCAGGTCATCTGATTTAGCCCTACACCACTCTCCTTCTTGGTCAAATAGGCCTTACACAGCCTGGAGGTGTGTTGGGTCATTGTGCTGTTGAAAATCAGCAATGCCGTATCGCTGCAGAATGCTGTGGTAGCCATGCTGGTTAAGTGTGCCTTGAATTGTAAGTAAATGACTGACAGTGTCACCAGCAAAGCAGTGTCACCCCACACCATCACACCATCTCTTCCATGCTTCACAGTGGGAACCACACATGCAGAGATCAAAAATCTCAAATTTGGACTCATCAGAACAAAGGACAAATTGGTCTAATGTCCATTGCTCATATTTCTTGGCCCAAGCAAGTCTCTTCTTCTTATTGGTGTCCTTTAGTAATGGTTTCTTTGCAGCAATTCGACCATGAAGCACTGATACACTCAGTCTCCTCTGAACAGTTGATGTTGAGATGTGTCTGTTACTTGAACTCTGTGAAGCATATATTTGGGCTACAGTTTCTGAAGCTGGTAACTCTAATGAACTTATCCTCTGCAGCAGAGGTAACTCTTGGTCTTCCTTTCCTGTGGCGGTCCTCATGAGAGCAAGTTTCATCACAGCGCTTGGTAGTTTTTGTGACTCCACTTGAAGAAACTTTCAAAGTTCTCGAAATGTTCCATATTGACGGACCTTCATGTCTTAAAGTAATGATGGACTGTCGTTTCTCTTTGCTTATTTGAGCTGTTCTTGCTATAATATGGACTTGGTCTTTTACCAAATAGGGCTATCTTCTGTATGCCACCCCTCACTTGTCACAACACAACTGATTCGCCTCAAACGCATTAAAAAGGAAATAAATTCCACAAATTAACTTTTAACAAGGCACACCTGTTAATTGAAATGCATTCCAGGTGACTACCTCATGAAGCTGGTTGAGAGAATGTCAAAAGTGTGCAAAGCTGTCATCAAGGCAAAGGGTGGCTACTTTGAATAATCTCAAATATAAAATATATTTTAATTTGTTTAAAACTTTTCTGGTTACTACATGATTCCATATTTGTTATTCCATAGTTTTGATGTCTTCACTATTATTCTACAATGTAGAAAATAGTAAAAATAAAGAAAAACCCTTGAATGAGTAGGTGTGTCCAAACTTTTGACTGGTACTGTAAGTCCTCAGTGACTGAACGATGGAATCAAAGGAGCTGTTTGTAAAACTCAGGAAAAATAACCAGGACAAAGGAATAAGAACAGTTAAGAAGATATTTTAAATATTTGTATGTGATGAAAGAAGATGCACTTTTGCAAATGATGGTGATGGCGCAGTTTAACTACCAGAGGCTTATATGCTTATATATGATTAAGTATATGTTGTGTATTTTGTGTTTTGGGGGATATTTAGTTTAGTTAAATACTAGTCTCTCCTCTGCTGTAGCTTCACACTATAGTAATGTGATGTTGTTTTCCCTCATCTGACAAGGAGTAACATTCAACTGGATATACTGTAACAACATGTGATTACATGACTGTTATTATACAGGTGGATACAAATGTTACAAAACATACATTAATAGCTCAAACAACCCTCAAGACGTCACGATGCAACAGCCCAGTTACTAACACCCAATAACTTTCCTACATTCTGGAATATACATTTGATATATTTATTTAAATATACATTCATAATCACTACTGAAGTGGACTGGCTACCTGTCATTCATTATCACTGTTGAAGTGGACTGGCTACCTGTCATTCATTATCACTACTGAAGTGGACTGGCTACCTGTCGCTCATTATCACTGTTGAAGTGGACTGGCTACCTGTCATTCATTATCACTACTGAAGTGGACTGGCTACCTGTCATTCATTATCACTGTTGAAGTGGACTGGCTACCTGTCATTCATTATCACTGTTGAAGTGGACTGGCTACCTGTCATTCATTATCACTATTGAAGTGGACTGGCTACCTGTCATTCATTATCACTGTTGAAGTGGACTGGCTACCTGTCGTTCATTATCACTGTTGAAGTGGACTGGCTACCTGTCATTCATTATCACTATTGAAGTGGACTGGCTACCTGTCATTCATTATCACTATTGAAGTGGACTGGCTACCTGTCATTCATTATCACTGTTGAAGTGGACTGGCTACCTGTCATTCATTATCACTGTTGAAGTGGACTGGCTACCTGTCATTCAATATCACTGTTGAAGTGGACTGGCTACCTGTCATTCATTATCACTATTGAAGTGGACTGGCTACCTGTCATTCATTATCAATATTGAAGTGGACTGGCTACCTGTCGTTCATTATCACTATTGAAGTGGACTGGCTACCTGTCATTCATTATCACTGTTGAAGTGGACTGGCTACCTGTCATTCATTATCACTGTTGAAGTGGACTGGCTACCTGTCATTCATTATCACTGTTGAAGTGGACTGGCTACCTGTCATTCATTATCACTGTTGAAGTGGACTGGCTACCTGTCATTCATTATCACTGTTGAAGTGGACTGGCTACCTGTCATTCATTATCACTATTGAAGTGGACTGGCTACCTGTCATTCATTATCACTATTGAAGTGGACTGGCTACCTGTCATTCATTATCACTGTTGAAGTGGACTGGCTACCTGTCATTCATTATCACTGTTGAAGTGGACTGGCTACCTGTCATTCATTATCACTGTTGAAGTGGACTGGCTACCTGTCATTCATTATCACTGTTGAAGTGGACTGGCTACCTGTCATTCATTATCACTGTTGAAGTGGACTGGCTACCTGTCGTTCATTATCACTGTTGAAGTGGACTGGCTACCTGTCATTCATTATCACTGTTGAAGTGGACTGGCTACCTGTCATTCATTATCACTGTTGAAGTGGACTGGCTACCTGTCATTCATTATCACTGTTGAAGTGGACTGGCTACCTGTCATTCATTATCACTGTTGAAGTGGACTGGCTACCTGTCATTCATTATCACTGTTGAAGTGGACTGGCTACCTGTCATTCATTATCACTGTTGAAGTGGACTTCTGTGGTTTGTTTACCTATTGATGTATTTCTAGCGTTTTTATATTTATGAAGTGAAATGTTGCTGCGAGGTCAGTGTGGTTCTCGCTTTCACTTAGCATGGCAGTTTTGCTGCTATCCATTTACACAGACCATGCCCTCTTCCTCCTGCTCCTCTTCCTCCCCATTGTCATCACTTTCCCCTTTCATACTTCTCCTTCTCCTTAATATAGCTTGAAATGCAACTATCGATCTGTTGTAACAAAAGTGAAATGGAACCATGTTCACTTGGGAGTCCAGGCTTCTCTTCAACCCCGTCTTTGTCAGGTCAACATCTGTACTGTGCCTCCTCTCATCCCTATTCACCACTCTATCTAGATCCCTCGTTCATTCTCTCTTTCACCTTTACCCCATTCTGTCTCCAGTCAAGTTACAACACTGGAACAAGAGTGTATCGTGTCTTAAAGGTATATAGGTTTCTCGTTGTGTTTGATTATGTTATACTGTATGTTATATCAGTCATCCTAACCAGAGCATCAAACATCCTGAAACTGTCTGTTAAGAGCAAGAGTAGCAAACATCTAACTTTAGCTGGATTGTAGCATAAAGAGAGAGAGATGAAGTGACATTCTATAACAGACGCATTGTTAACGCACAGGCTGTACAGTCAGTGATCAACAATTAACTCAACTTGGGTGACTGACTGAAGTGTGTGTGTGTGTGTGTGTGTGTGTGTGTGTGTGTGTGTGTGTGTGTGTGTGTGTGTGTGTGTGTGTGTGTGTGTGTGTGTGTGTGTGTGTGTGTGTGTGTGTGTGTGTGTGTGTGTGTGTGTGTGTGTGTGTGTGAGAGAGAGTGAGAGAGAGAGAGAGAGAGAGAGAGAGAGAGAGAGAGAGAGAGAAAAACACAACATCCTAACTGTTAATGTGGTGATCCAAACTTTTTTTTGGGGGGGGGGGTTCCCTGGCTGTCATATACTCCTACCATAACTATGCAGTCAGCATAACTTAGTGGTTCTTCAGGCACTCTGAGGACTCGTTGAGAACCTCTTACAAAGCCGTCTCCATGAAGACGGTGCTCATCATAATGTTGTATTCATATTAGGATGTATCCTCTATTTTGTATAGATTTGTCAGAAAAATAAATGCCTTTTGTTATACCAAGGTTGACAAGCTCTCATTATTTTCACCGCACTGTTGGAAGCTCTGGTTGGAAGAAAACGTATTCTTCTCACTAATTACATGTTTATATGATTAAGCCCTGAAGGTATCGTTTCTTTAAGGATTCCACTCTAACTCATGGAGATTCCTAGTAGAATTCAGCAAAAAGAAATGTAAGGACTTTGAGAAAAATCAATCCAGTACGGTGCAATGTTTCACCTAGTGTTCTATGAACATATTTCTCCCTGAATGAGAGGTGTATCTGCAGTTCCAACAACAACAGGCGAACTCCCCGCCAGTATTTTGGTAAATAGCGGAGGGATGTGGCTGGAGAAATTAACTCACTCTCAAATTCCAATTCAAACTGATAGTTTTAAGCATGTTTTGAGGCTATTTGTTAACAATTGCATCTTCTTATTTATTTATTTTTACAAATAAAGGAGACTAAAACAAGCTCATATTTTTGCTTCTGCTGGAGTTTGAAATGTAACTAAGCTTGTGAGGCATTTATAAGTTATATTCTTCAAGAATCAATGGGTGTATATTCTTATTTTAAAAGTCCAAAAATGGATGTAGCAATCGCAGTTAGCCCCTTTAAAGAAATAAAGGCACAGTTTCTCTTCAAATAAAACATGTGAGCGAATGTTGCTGTTTATTTTGGACAAATTGGTTCCAAACAAATCATTCGAACTCATGGAACGGTCAATCTCAAACTGTGAGAGTGTTCTGTTGCCACATGGTGGCGACATTTACCTCACTTGTAATTTATTGAGAAGAAAATGCACGCATCACAGTTTGATTTAAAAAAAAGTTGATTTGAGTGATTAAGCATTCCTTTTGATGAATTTAGACTCAATTTGGAAATGTGATATTTGACAAAATGCTGAGAATGGGTGTTTGGAACAGCTGACTGATATTATGTACAGCATTTTTCAAATAAATGAATTGATAAGCTACAATAATTATTTAAAATATGCAGACAGATGCTAGCTGGCATATCTACACACATCTTCTCTTTCTATCACACACAGAGTCACACACACACACACTGAGAACTCCCAGCACTCTCTCGTAGCCCCATCATCTTCTCCGGAAATTGCCTCTCAAGCACAGTCGGAGCCCCATTAGAAAAGAGGAGTGCCATGCTGTAACCTTTTTAAAAAGACATTAGTGATGCACCTGCTTCTCTCTCTCCTACACACACTTACGTACACACACTGTCTCCCTCTCTCTCCCACACACACTCACGTACACACACTGTCTCCCTCTCTCTCTCTCACTCTGTCTCCCTCTCCTCCTGTCCCTCTCTCTCGCCTACACACACTCACGTACACACACTGTCTCCCTCTCTCTCTCACTCTGTCCCCCTCTCCTCCTGTCCCTCTCTCTCCTACACACACTCACGTACACACAATGTCTCCCTCTCTCTCCTACACACACTCACGTACACACACTGTCTCCCTCTCTCTCCTACACACACTCACGTACACACACTGTCTCCCTCTCCTCCTGTCCCTCTCTCGCTCACTCTCACACACACACACTCCTATCTCCCTCTTTCTCTCTCTCCCCCTCTATCCCTCTCTCGCTCTACTCCCATGTCTCTCTCCCACCCTCCTCCCCCTCGTCTCTCCCACCCTCCTCCCCCTCTTCATGAAGTTCTCTCCATCTAATTTACACTTGACACCAAATGGGCAAAAGCTGGTTGAATCAACATTGTTTCCATACCATTTCAACCAAAACAATCTATGTGATAACGTTGAATCAACATTGTTTCCATACCATTTCAACCAAAACAATCTATGTGATAACGTTGAATCAACATTGTTTCCATACCATTTAAACCAAAACAATCTATGTGATAATGTTGAATCAACATTGTTTCCATACCATTTCAACCAAAACAATCTATGTGATAACGTTGAATCAACATTGTTTCCATACCATTTCAACCAAAACAATCTATGTGATAACGTTGAATCAACATTGTTTCCATACCATTTCAACCAAAACAATCTATGTGATAACGTTGAATCAAAGTGGAAAACTGATTGGATTAGTAAACAGTCATCAACTTAAAGGCATTTCCTATTTCTTTACGCAACATTCAACCTAAATCCAATGACATGGTGAAATGTTTTGATTTCATGTTGAATTCACGTTGGTTGACAACTCAACCAAATGTAAATCAAAACTAGACGTTGAACATAGTGCACTACTAAATACTGTATATAGCCCATTGTGGTCAAATGTAGTGCACTGTGTAGGGAATAGGGTGCCATTTTGGAGGCAGTCATAGTTATCGGGTTGGCAAAGAAAAGCAGATGTGTCTACTCATCTAGCCCGTTTTATAAATGAGAGTGTGTGTGTGTATGAGTGTGTTCCGACTCCTGGTGCTATGGTGATGTCTCCTCCCTGACTCACACTCTGTATGCCTGGCACAATGCCTATGACCCTGGAGTCACAGTCTGTCTGGAGTCTGGACCCCACACACACACACTTGACACTGTATACTATCTGGACCACCATGCAACCAGGACCATTAGTATTCCTCTGCTAATGCTGTGTGTGTGTGTGTGTGTGTGTGTGTGTGTGTGTGTGTGTGTGTGTGTGTGTGTGTGTGTGTGTGTGTGTGTGTGTGTGTGTGTGTGTGTGTGTGTGTGTGTGTGTGTTGATCAAGTCCAAATGCAAACCACCGAACCCCAGAATACAAAGAGAGTCTACTATCTGTCGTAGTAAATTACAAAAAATTGGTCTTCGCCTTGCTGCAGTCGCCTGATTACCAAATAGTCTGCCTCGGACGATTATGGAGCCATTAACCGTGTGTGAGAAAGAGAGAGGCAGGCAGAGAGAGCACAAGTTGGACACGCTCTGGGCCAAGGTAAGTGGCACAGCTACCATTCCCCTTCGCAACCTAGTACAATGGTCATTATATGGAGTTGTACAGTAACTTCAATCCGACTGTCATTTAGCCTCTACGCACGTCGTTGTTGGACATCATTTGACTTTCCTCACTCTTGTTCAGTGGAAAAAAGCTTGAAGAAGAAGTCCACTGGGCCTTTTGGTTTTATGCATTTTCTACAGGAGCGTGTGAGCTAGGAGTGATGGAGGGCGTGCTCTTTTTTCAGGATGGGGGTCGGAGAAGTGAGAGGGTGCAGTTCAGAATCAACCGGGAGATGACACGAGCGTTGGTTCATCCCAGAGCTTTCGGATCAGTGCTATCTGGGATCCTTGGAACGTCCCTACCGCCTAAACCATGCAAACCGCGAAAGATAAATGAATTGGGGGGCGTTTCTCGCTGATATATTTTTTATGAAAACATGGTTACTCTATGTGGTACGGACTCGAGATAACCGGTCTGGGACAACGGTGGACAACGGTGGAAGTGCGATGGATGGGTGAGTTTATCACTTATTATTATGAGCTATTAAGCCTGTAATTTCGTGCCGGGTGTTGCGACATTTAGGCTACAATTCACCAGTGGCTTAGTATCGAGTTTTATTTATATTTTTGCTGGTAGGCTATTCTAAACGAAATCTATACTGAACAAAAATATAAACGCAACATGCAACAATTTCAACGATTTTACTGAGTTACAGTTCATATAAGGAAATCAGTAAATTTAAATACATTCATTAGGCCCTAATTCATGGATTTCACATGACTGGGCAGAGGTGCTGTAGAACCAGGCCCAGCCAATCAGAATTTGTTTTTCCCCACAAATGGGCATGATTACAGACAGAAATACTCCTCAATTTCATCAGCTGTCAGGGTGCCTGGTCTCAGATGATCATGCAGGTCAAGAAGCCAGATGTAGAGGTCCTGGGCTGGCGTGGTTACACGTGGTCTACGGTTGCGAGGCTGGTCGGGGGGTACTGCCAATTTATCTAAAACGACGTTGGAGGCGACTTATGGTAGAGAAATTAACATTAAATGATCTGGCAACAGCTCTGGTGGACATTCCTACAGTCAGCATGCCAATTACACGCTCCCTCAAAATGTAGACATCTGTGGCATTGTGTTGTGTGACAAAACTGCACATTTAAGAGTGGCCGAGTATTGTCCCCAGCACAAGGTGCACCTGTGTAATGATCATGCTGATTAATCAGCTTCTTGAAATGCCACACCTGTCAGGTGGATGGATTATCTTGGCAAAGGATAAATGCTCACTAACAGAGATGTAAACAAATGTGTGCACAAGATTAGAAAGAAATAAGCTTTTTTGTGGGTATGGGAAAATTCCGGGATCTTTTATTTCAGCTCATGAAACATGGGACCAACACTTTACATGTTACATTTATATTTTTGTTCAGTATAGATGAATAACACATTGTTTATTGATGGAAGGAAGCAGTAATATGTTGATGAATAGATAACCAAAGACAGGTCCCATTAAAAATAAACATGCACTGTCAAAACTGTCAACAATATCACAGAATATTATTCTACTGTGTTTAATTGGTTAGGCTATTTTGTTGTTCTTGGAATGTTATTTAATTTCTTTATTTTAGGAAGAATTAAAAGGGAAATCAGCAGTTGCTACATCAATTTATTTTACTTATAAAGTCTATATGTACCAATTGATTCTTGAAGAATATAACTTAACTTGTAAATAAATGCCTCATGAATCTTAGTTCAACTGTCGTACCCCATCAGAGCCCAAAACATGATTACAACTATCATTTTGATATCTTGCATGGTCAGTCCTTGCATCCAAAGCTAAGTCAGTGAATTTGAGAGTGGTTGCATTTCTCCAGACCCATCCCCTCAGCTTTTTACAGAAACGGACAAGGAAAGAGCTTTGTTACTGTTTCTACTGCTGATGGCTGCTTTAAGGTCTGTTACTCGAGGGGGAAATGAACAGTGTGCAGTATAAGGCTGAAAGAATCAGTTCACTGCTATTCTGAGTAGCTTACTAAATCAAATCAAATCCAATTTTATTTTGTCACATACACATGGTTAGCAGATGTTAATGCGAGTGTAGCGAAATGCTTGTGCTTCTAGTTCCGACAATGCAGTAATAACCAACAAGTAATCTAGCTAACAATTCCAAAACTACTACCTTATAGACACAAGTGTAAGGGGATAAAGAATATGTACATAAAGATATATGAATGAGTGATGGTACAGAGCGGCATAGGCAAGATACAGTAGATGGTATTGAGTACAGTATATACATATGAGATGAGTATGTAAACAAAGTGGCATAGTTAAAGTGGCTAGTGATACATGTATTACATAAAGATGCAGTAGATGATATAGAGTACAGTATATACGTATACATATGAGATGAATAATGTAGAGTATGTTCCACTTAGAGGAACTGGTCTACCGGATGTACAGTATCTACAAACAAAGAAACCCTAATACACAATCCTCTCACGTAGACGACAAAACAGGTGCTGCTATTAACAATGGTCAGAAGGTGTCTTTATGGAATAGTCATTACTGTGTATTTAGCCTCTTCTACAAAACACCTCTTTCTTTGTCACTAAGTGACGCCAAAAACTATGAGGAACTAAAGACAATACATTTGCTACAGATTGATCACGTTGTCAATGGATCCCTGACGTTCGAGGATAGTGACTCTGACTCCAGCATCACGTTGTCAATGGATCCCTGACGTTCGAGGATAGTGACTCTGACTCCAGCATCAGTGGCTATAGGGCCTGGAGGAGAGCTGATGCTGTAGACAAACAGCAGCAACATATTGACAGCAGTGCTTTTTTTCCAACAGTAATGTAGAGGAGGAATGTCCTCCTTTAATGATGAGCTTGCTGTTCTCATAGCCTACCAGTAAACACCCTCTTTGCTAGTGTCTACCACATGAGAGAGAGCGGAAGAGAGGGAGATAGAGAAAGAGTGCGAGCGAGAGGTAGAAAGCTATAAGCCAGGTAATGAGGGATATAGTGTCAGAATACTTGACGTGTCGGACTTGTTTTGGCACTTCCTGTCAATGACGATGAGAGGGGAAGTAGACAGACAGGAAGAAGGTTGGTGCGAGTTTTGACAGAGTGGGACTCTCTCTCATTTCCTCTATTCAAGGTGCAGGTTACACCATGTGATTGATGGGCTGGTAGAGAGAATATCAGTCAATCAAGATATAAACCTTAAATTCAACAGTAGAGGTAGAGAGTGTGTGTGAGAGAGAGGAGTAAACTCGATGTTTGTAAACCAGCCCCGAGTTCTCCACAGGGAGCTGTCCATGGTGCTGATACATTCAATCTCTCCCTCTCCTCTTCCCCCCTTTCTCCTCTTCTACTCCCAGCTGTTGATTGACATCCACTGCCTCTAATTAGAAAGTGAGAGTGTGGTTGAGTCATGCTGACTGCCTTATTCACAATGGGACAGGCAGAGAGAGGAGGTAGAGAGCAGGAGGGAGGGAGGCAGGAAGAGAGGAAAATAAAATGGGGAGAGAGGAGAGAGAGAGGGTGGGAGAGGACGAGAGAGAGAGAGAATGAGACAGGCAGGCAGGGAGAGAGCTACAGTAGGTTAAAAGCTTGTTTGATACTGTTTACCAGTTCACTTCAAGCACCAATTTATGTATTTCTTTGTGTACAGTGAATGTTATTGTTTGTTTTCTAATCCAACACTTTTCTTTCCCAGGCCACCATTTTCACAGATGTCTTTGGCCCCTTCCCTCCCTCCCTCTCATCTGTCATTCTACAAGTGAGGAATGAAGAAGAGGAGAGAATGATAGAGGGGAGAAGACAGGATGGAGGGAGGAGTTTATACCCGGTGCTCCCGTCTCGACCACGGGTATTCTTGGGTTGATAATACAGATGTCGATGTTATTGCTTGAGAATACGCGTAGCCGAGTGGAAGCTATTGCATCGACAATTGACCTATAATCATTCCAACAAAAATACTATTTTATTTTTTATGGACGAGGTATATTCCCTTTCTATTTTTTTTTCTCGCTTTATTGAAAAGATAGTGTTGGACAGACAGGAAAGACAGGGGAAGGGTCAAAGGGCAGTGGGCCGGATTCAAAGCCACGCTGTCTCTGGCTTGCATGCCATGTCAGCGGCTGCTGGACGACACAGGCCACTCACTTCCTATATACATTTTTCACCTATATAGTATAGTGCCCAATCAACTCCTTGACAAGTGTGTAGGGATAAAGAGGAACCTTGTATTTTCACCTGTGCTGGTCCATGACAACACTACCACCACCCTGTGACTCCCCCCCTCTCTCTCCCATCACTATTTACATAACCACATGCTACAACTGAGTGGGACTTTGATGTCTGCAGCGACAGCTAGAGACGGTAACACATGAAGACATGTTAAGGCTTGCATCACAGTGGCTGACATACCATATCAGCACCAGATACTGTAGACTGATCTAGGACCAGCTTTCCCTCCCAAGGATAAAACTAACCTTAGATCAGTGTCTAGGGACAACTTTAAGGACTACATTGCGGTGGCTGACATACCATATCAGCACCAGATACTGTAGACTGATCTAGGACCAGCTTTCCCTCCCAAGGCTAAAACTAACCTTAGATCAGTGTCTAGGGACAACTTTAAGGACTACTTGCTGTTGGCTGACGTTTCAGCTCCAGATAGAAGTTGCCCTTAGGCACAGATTTAGGATCAATTCACCCTCCCCAAATCCTAACCTAAACCACTTCTGGTGAAAATGCCCAAATTGACCTGTGTCACTCTACTCCAACATCCATCTCACCAAGGGATCTGGGGAATATTTTGATAGCCTGGCCCCGGTTAAACTAGACTGAATTCTGCGCTCACAATGAAACACTGTTCAGTCTGGTCTACCCAGGCTACTACATTGTCAAGGCTTGGGTGTATTCATTAGTGCACACTGTAGCAAAATGTTTTGAAACTCTAAACTTTTGTAACAAAAACAAGAGTTTCTTATTGGACAAGTTCAGGTAAGTCCCTCAATGTTTCAGAGTGTTGGCTTTCGTTTGGTTCATAATAAATACACCCCCTAACTGATGAATGGTTGCAGATTGGCATTCTCTAGAGGTGTTGGGGGGAAAATGTATTGAAATACATTTTAGTACATTATTATTGTTAATGTATTTCCAATAAATCAACGTTAGCTTTCCTTGTATATTTAGTCATTGACATTGTTTTGTAATAATAATTTAACTTGCAGAGCTTTTCATTACAGTTCATCTCAAAGCGCATAAAAAAGCTAAACTAAATTAAAATTCAGATGGAGACATTCGATGTCCATCTCTACCATTGGGCTTCTGGTGAAAGGCTGGGAGTTGAGGCCGTTTGGATTGGAAAGGCAGTGTAGCTTCAGCAGACGGGGCATCGATGGTACAGCCAGAGAGAAACAAAGCGACCCGGAGCTCTTCATCGGTGCACCACATCTGCGTCTCTGATGGCCAGTTCCTCTATAGGACCCGCTCCTCCATTGCCAAACTTGTAGCACCCACCTGGGTGATGCCACGGCAGCTGAAAAGCTCACGAAAAACCACTACATTTTGGCAGTGGTTAAGAACATTCCCAAGCCTCTTCTGCAATCTCTAGACACAGCATGCAGTACTTGTTGTCATTCTTCCTAACAGATGAAACAAAGCCGTGGCCACATTATTTTGATCCAGACAGCTATAAGCCAAAAAGGTAGACTTTTTATCCCAATTCTGCAACTCGAGTTAATACCACGACATGAAAGTGATCAAACGCCGCAAAAATATTTTAGCACAAAGCTACTGTACCCAACACCACTGTACCCAACACCACTGTACCCAACTGTACCTAACACCACTGTACCTAACACCACTGTACATAACACCACTGTACCCAACACCACTGTACCCAACACCACTGTACCCAACACCACTGTACCTAACACCACTGTACCTAACACCACTGTACCTAACACCACTGTACATAACACCACTGTACCTAACACCACTGTACCTAACACCACTGTACCTAACACCACTGTACCTAACACCACTGTACCTAACACCACTGTACCTAACACCACTGTACCTAACACCACTGTACCTAACACCACTGTACATAACACCACTGTACATAACACCACTGTACCTAACACCACTGTACATAACACCATCAACTGTTTCTATGCCCTGTAAACATTCCTTACTAATTTGCATTGTGTTTAAATGCAGCAATTACATGCACATACATTATGCAACTTGTTGACGGTGGATGTGTAAAAGTTACTAAAATGGCAAGTTGTGTGAGCACAGCTCCAGGTGTCTAGAAACAAAATACTTGTTACCTTGGAAACAGTTGCCATGGCACCGTTGTGTGGGTTATTGGCAGCCTTGACAACAAGAGACTAGAGTGACACTTGACCTCACATGCTGAATGAGAGGAGAGATTGAGATAGGGATGGAGGGATAGAACAAACTGATAACCACTCATCATCGTGATCATAACTCATTGTCAATATCCACAGCTGAGAACCATGGGTACGCACACAATCACACAAAGGCATTGGGGCATACATACACACACGGTGCTCACGTCGGAGTTATGACGAGGAAAATGTTAAGGTTTTAGTGGTAAACTGTACCGTTTGGCGGTTTTCTCTAGCTAGCCTATTATCAGGAAATGAAACGGCATGTCTCTCCAGTAGAAACATGCTCTATATAAGCTGGTTAACTCTCAGACCGTCGACACAGACACAATCATTGTGGATGTCAAAATACAACACTTTTTAATTTGTCACATTGAAAATCAAACTCATTACAATATCACAAAGGGCAACCAATTGCAAATCATTGGCAATGTTCTTATCATTTGAAAAACTAAAATAATCAGATCAATAATACTAATTTGGACCTACTGTTTATGTCCCATCCTACCTCTCCCTTTTAGTACGTTGTCTCTAACAAAGGAATGATGCAACATGTCTTCAGGGAGATACCGTAACCATTTCCACATTAAGAAAAAGGACCTGGGATATTCATAGAAAATATTTCAGAAACCACTTGAGAGTTTAGACTGTTCCAGAAAGCAGGATCAATGACTTAGCCAGCTAACAGTCCCAACAAAATCCAACTTGAAATCGTCATGGTATAATTGACTTGACAACCAACAACAACCCATATTCAAGTTTAGCTTTCTAAATATAAAATAAAGATATATTTAACTGCATATCAAAGTTAGCTGGCTAATTTAACAATCCTGCTTTCTGGAACACCCCACTAGGTTACTCTGCATAAACACACTCAGAGTCACACCGAATATACCCCAATGGAATGACCCAACACTATGGTATTGCTGTACACTGTGGTATTGTGTATCTCTGTACACAGGGGAGAGTAAAAACTAATTGTGGTAAAACCAAAACTAACCCAAGAGCAGCTACTAACTGTATAATTCTACCAGTAAGCTAGGAGCCATGACAACTGACCGCTAAAATGAAGTCTGTATGAATTAAAACGGTGAGTAGGGGAATAGGTTGACTTAACCAGAGTCATATATACCTCTAAGGTCACATCCCAAATGGAACCCTATTCCCTATATTGTGCACTACTTTCCACCCGAGCCCTACGGGAGCTGGTCAAAAGTAGTGCCCTACATAGGGAATGGGGTGCCATTTGGGGCGTAATCTATATAGGGCTCTGGACTGAACTATGGCTACGCAAGACAGTCTCGGTGGACGCCAGGTCACTAGTGTGGGAGATGTGCGGTGAGGTAAAGGTCAGAGGTTGCTTACCAGGCTGACTACATTGTAGGCATCTGCCAGATCTCACAACGTCTGGATAGTTGGTTCACATATCAGCTAACCACATGACACAGCAATATGATGCCCAACAGCAGTTGATGACGTGGCACGCAACTATTGGTTGATGCAATGCGACGTCTGCAATGTAGTCGGCCTGGAACGGGACCATCATCTTGAGCTGAAGACTGGCAGTGATTGGTGAGAAACAGACGAGCGCCACCTCTAAATCAGCTTCCTGTTCCAACGTGAGGTCTTCCGCCCCGGTGAGCCTGGGCTACTGATTGGCTGCTTCACAAGCGTCTATCCAATCACTGTACACATCCACAGGCTCTGACAGATCTTAGAGAGTAAGGTAAGGACATGTAACTTATATACACACTCAACCTAGAAAATGTTAGCAACAGGAGATTGGAGTAAATGTGAATGCATGCAACTGTCTAGTCATTGGTGTATTTACATTTGAGCCATTTATCAGATGCTCTTATCCAGAGCAACTTACAGTCTAACTGTGCTGTTAGGTATTTTAACATCAGGAATGCTATAAAACAATCTCATCATAATAGCCAATCCCATTGGAATTGGGCATTACATCCTATATGCCCACACGTCTTGTCTCAAGAAAATGTCAAATGTTTCATACCCTCAAACACCAAGTTAGTCATACCTCATTTCAAAGTAGGCCATTATCACTGTCAATGGTGAATGGTAATTCTTCACGTTTTACTGGTGAAATGTTCAGACTGCCTGTCAATCATTTGATCTCAATCAGTTTCATGGGAATATGAATTGAGATCTTCTTGAATTACTGTTTTGTGACCAAATGGAAGCAGATGGTGTTAAAACATTTCTTGTTATTTTGCATCAAAGCGGTGCCTGAGGCGGGCACACTGTTGAGTCTTACATACAGGACTACTCAGCTTCAGATAAGAAACGACAGAAGAGGTGTTTCTGGTGTAACATTACAGGCCTGGTAAAGCAGCCTATATGCCATTATATTCGGATCTGCTATGTAAAATACGAATTACACATTGCGATCCTGCGAGACAGTGACTTTGTTTTGTTCTAACGTTACTAAACGAGCACCATTGTGAGAAGTGATAATCTTCCATTTGTAATAAGTGATGAGAAGGACTATTAGTTGTCGGCTACATCTAGAGTGATTTTGAGCACTTAGAATCTTGGTGCTGAAAGGACAGTGGTCCTCGTGTCGTTCTGGGGCCCGTAGAGTTATGACCATCGTGACGGGCACGCTGTGAATGTGGATCCTAGCTCTCGTTGGTGTCGTGGTAAAGGTCCATGTGGTGGATCAGTTTGTCTGCATACGCAATAGAGGGGGGCACGTTTCTGTAAACTAAGCACTCAGTAGGTCGAGTTCAAGTGCATTGTACAAGACTGTTTTGAGGACAGCCGTTTTAGCGAACCCTGGTCAAGTTTTTGTCACGTCGGATTTGGCCTCTCAAAGTGGTCACGCCTCCGACCGACGGGCCTCTACACACACGCCTACAGTTCATCCTTCATGCCACCGTCAGAGAGAAAAACAAACACAGTAATACCACCATTTAGGCTACCTACCTATAGGCTGCTATAGACTACATATTGATTTAGTTTGTCATTCTATCGTTTATGGGACTTGTGGTCATTATAAATAAATAATATTTAGGCCTATCAGAGTTAATTTGACCATGCAGCCCCGTGTTCTCAATTTGAAAAATGTGAGGGAGATCCGCAAAAAAAGTATTAACATACTAACTTGAAATAAATAAATATTATTATTTTTGTATTATTACTTAGAATTAAATTACGAAACAAAATATGCCTTATTAGGCTATGCAATCATTCTACAGTGCCTTGGAATTCACTTTTAGAAACATGAGTTTGGCTGGTCTTTGGTTTGAGGATCATGCGGTGAGCTATGAAACTCTAGTCTGTTAATTTAACTTGTACTCCCATGCCCTAATCACAGTCTACACACCTATTTTGTAACAATATCTTGGAATAAAATAGAATATATTTGAAAATGAGTTTCCCAAATGAATAGTTTACAAATGCATATAGGCCATACTTCTGTAGTGACTAGTTCAGTTGTGCTGAATATTGACAGTTGATAGACAACTTTAGTACTGTTCCAAACTTAAACTATCCTTCTTTTTAAAATGTTTAAATAGCCTGTAGAGAAATCACGTCGTCTCCAGTGCTGCAGCATGCGCTCAGGTGTTGTCCTGCTCTGTTGTGGTGTTAACAAAAGACTCTGATCGTCTCCAGTGCTGCAGCATGCGCTCAGGTGTTGTCCTGCTCTGTTGTGGTGTTAACAAAAGACTCTGATCGTCTCCAGTGCTGCAGCATGCGCTCAGGTGTTGTCCTGCTCTGTTGTGGTATTAACAAAAGACTCTGATCGTCTCCAGTGCTGCAGCATGCGCTCAGGTGTTGTCCTGCTCTGTTGTGGTATTAACAAAAGACTCTGATCGTCTCCAGTGATGTAAAATGATGTAGAATTTCATGAAATGTTTATAAAAGCCAATTTGGTCTCATACCAAAATAAGAGATTCATGCAGTGCTTTTATTATAATGGATATCTTTTCACCCTCCTTGTCCGTGGAGGTCTGTGAATCCACCACCGTCGGGGTACTTTGTCATGTACAAAGTGAAGAAGAGTTTTTATAAAAACTGGATATGGGGCGGCGGTGGTTAAAGCGTTGGACTAGTAACCCAAAGGTTGCAAGATCGAATCCCCAAGCTGACAAGGTAAACATCTGTCGTTCTGCAGTTTAATATCAAATTATTAGTGTGCATGTAAACATACTCAATGTGATTATGAGAACAATAGCTGTTGTGTGAGTTCAATAGACTTCAAAGGATACAGGTAATGGGGGTTTGGAACTCCTCCAGGCAAACTGTGCATGATATTATCCCAGTATTTCTGGTCCTTTCCCTGTTGGCAATACAAGAAAATCAAAAGTTTAAACAAAGTATAAAAAAATAGTTGCATCATTAAAATGTCAGAGCTACAGCCTGAGGTGCACTACCTCCTAGAGAACTACACTAAAATATATAACATTACACACAAGTATGTGGATATCCCTTTGAATTAGTAGATTTGGCTATTTCAGCCACACCCGTCACTGACAATTGTATAAAATTGAGCACACAGCCATGCAATCTCCATAGACAAACAGTGGCAGTAGAATGGCCTTACTGAAGAGCTCAGTGACGTTAAAGATGGCACCGTCATAAGATTCCACCTTTCCAACAAGTCAGTTTGTCTAAATTCTGCCCTGCATGAACTGCCCTGGTCAACTGTAAGTGCTGTTAATGTGAAGTGGAAAGATCTAGGAGCAACAACAGCTCTGCCGCGAAGTGGTAGGCCACACAAGTTCACAGAACGGGACCGCTGAGTGCTGAAGCGCGTAAAACCCATATGTCCTCGGTTGCAACACTCACTATCGAGTTTCAAACTGCCTCTTGATGCAACGTCAGCATAATAACTTTTTCTCGGGAGCTTCACAAAATGTTTCCCTTGCCGAGCAGCCACACAGAAGCCTAAGATCACCATGTGCAATGCCAAGTGTCGGCTGGAGTGGTGTAAAGCATGCCGCAATTGGGAATCTGGAGCAGTGGAAACACGTTCTCTAGGGTGATGAATCATGCTTCACCGTCTGCAGTCCAACAGGCTAATCTGGGTTTGGTGGATGTCAGGAGAACGCTACCTGCCCCAATGCATAGTGCTAACTGTAAAGTTTGGTGGAGGAGGAATAGTCTGGGGCTGTTTTTCCATGCTTTGTGCTAGGCCCCTTAGTTCCAGTGAAGGGAAATCTTAATGCTACAGAATACAATGACAGTCTAGACGATTCTGTGCTTCCAACTTTGTGGCAACAGTTTAGGGAAGGCCCTTTCCTGTTTCAGCATGACAATGCCCCCGTGCACAAAGTGAGGTCCATACAGAAATGGTTTGTCGGGATCTGTGTGGAAGAACTTGACTGGCCTGCACAAAGCCCTGACCTCAACCCCATCGAACACCTTTAGGATGATTTGGAAAGCCGATCAAGCCAGGCCCCACAGCAATGCTCCAACATCTAGTGGAAAGCCTTTTCAAAAGAGTGTAGGCTGTTATAGCAGAAAAGGAGTGGACCAACTCTATATTAATGCCCATTGATTTTGGAATGTGTTGTTCGACAAGCAGGTGTCCACATACTTATGGTCACGTAGTGTGCTTTTGACCAGGGCACATAGGGTTCTGGTCAAAGTACGTATGGAATAGGGTGCCATTTGGGAGGTAACGTCTGTGTATGCTATCCTTGATGCAGTAAAAAATGTAAAACATTGAACAATGAAGCTTTATGCAACATATTTTTGAGTGCTAACCCATTACACCTCTTCCTTCACGGAATTTATAGGTTTTACGCACCAGTCAAACCTTTGGAAGAGCGCGATGGTTCTCTTTTGATTTGCCATTTGGGAGATAGCCATACTGTACTTTATTTCTTTTTTCTTTAGGGAACAGATCAGCTTTAATATTGCAGATAGATTGTAGCTTCCATCAATGTATACACACACACACACACTATACTATAGGTCGACCGATTAATAGGTATGGCTGATTTCAAGTTTTCATTATAAAAATGGGTAATCTGCATTTTTGGACGACGATTATGGCCGATTACATTGCACTGCACGAGGAAACGTGGCAGGCTGAACACCTGTTACGCGAGTGCAGCCAAGTAGCCAAGGTAAGTTTCTAGCTAGCATTAAACTTCTTATAAAAACAATCAATCTTCACATGACCACTAGTTAACCTAGTAATATCATCAACCATGTGTAGTTGACTAGCTTGCCCTGCGTTGCATATAATCAATGCGGTGCCTGTTAATTTATCATCAAATCACAGCCTACTTCGCCAAACGGGGGATGATTTAACAAAAGCGCACTCACGAAAAAAGCACAATCGTTGCACGAATGTACCTAACCATAAACATCAATGCCTTTCTTAAAATCAATACACAGAAGTATATATATTTTTAAACCTGCATATTTAGTTTTTATTTTATTATGTTAGCAGGTAATATTAACTAGGGAAATTGTGTCACTTCTCTTGTGTTCATTGCACTCAGAGTCAAGGTATATGCAACTGTTTGGGCCGCCTGGCTCATTGTGAACTAATTTGCAAGAATTTTATATAATTATGACATAACATTGAAGGTTGTGCAATGTAACAGCAATATTAAGACTTATGGTTGCCACCCGTCTGATAAAATACGCAACGCTTCGTATTTCACTGAAATAAACGTTTTGTTTTCGAAATTATAGTTTCCGGATTTGACCATATTAATGACCAAAGACTCGTATTTATGTGTTTATTATACTATAATTAAGTTTATGATTTGATACTTGATAGAGCAGTCTGACTGAGCGGTCTGACTGTGGTAGGCAGCATCAGGCTCGTAAGCATTCATTCAGCACTTTACTGCATTTGCCAGCAGCTCTTAGCAATACTTGAATCACAGCACTGTTTATGACATCAAGACTATCCACTCCTGAGATTAGGCTGGTAATACTAATGTGCCTATTAGAACATCCAATAGACAAAGGTATATGAAATACAAATGGTATAGAGAGAAATAGTTGACACGTTATAATTCCTAATAAACTTCTTAACTGGGAATATTGAAGAACTGGGAATATTGAACCACCAGCTTTCATAGGTTCTGAGCAACGAACTTAAACGTTAGCTTTTTACATGGCACATATTGCACTTTTACTTTCTTCTCAAACACTGTGTTTTTGTATTATTTAAACCAAATTGAGCATGTTTCATTATTTATTTGAGACTAATTTGATTTTATTTATGCATTATATTAAGTTAAAATAAAATGTTCACTGTTCATTCAGTATCGTTGTAATTGTCATTATTACAAATACATTAAAAAAATTATATTTACAAAATAATAATAAATAATATATATATATTTTTAAACGGCCGATTAAATCGGTACCGGCTTTTTTGGGTCCTCCAATTATCGGTATTGAAAAATGATAAAATCGGTCGACCTCTACATGGTACCAATCAAAAGTTTGGACACCTACTCATTCCAGGGTTTTTTCTTTATTTTTCAGATTTTCTACATTGTAGAATAATAGTGAAGACATCAAAACTATGAAATAACATATGGAATCATGTAGTACCCCCAAAAAAGTGTTTGAAAAATCTCATTATTTTGATTTGTTTAAGTGCCAAGAGTGTGCAAAGCATCAACGCAAAGTGTGGCTACTTTGAAGAATCTAAAATATATTTTGATTTGTTAACTTTTTTGGCTACCACATGATTCCATGTGTTATTTCATAGTTTTGATGTCATCACTGTTATTCTACAATGTAGAACATTGTAAAAAATAAAGAAAAGTATGCATATATAAACTCAGCAAAAAAAAGAAACATCCCCTTTACCTGCCTTTCAAAGGTAATTCGTAAAAATCCAAATAACTTCACAGAACTTCATTGTAATGGGTTTAAACACTGTTTCCCATGCTTGTTCAATGAACCATAAACAATTAATGAACATGCAGCTGTGGAACGGTCATTAAGACACTAACAGCTTACAGAAGGTAGGCAATTAAGGTCATAGTTATGAAAACTTAGGACACTAAAAGAGGCCTTTCTACCGACTCTGAAAAACACCAAAAGAAAGATGCCCAGGGTCCCTGCTCATCTGCGTGAATGTGCCTTAGGCATGCTGCAAGGAGGCATGAGGACTGCAGATGTGGCCAGGGCAATAAATTGCAATGTCTGTACTGTGAGACACCTAAGACAGCGCTACAGGGAGACAGGACAGACAGCTGATCGTCCTCGCAGTGGCAGACCACGTGTAACAACACCTGCACAGGATCAGTACAGCCGAACATCACACCTGCAGGACAGGTACAGGATGGCAACAACAACTGCCCAAGTTACACCAGGAACGCACAATCCCTCCATCAGTGCTCAGACTGTCCGCAATAGGCTGAGAGAGGCTGGAATGAGGGCTTGTAGGCCTGTTGTAAGGCAGGTCCTCACCAGACATCACTGGCAACAATGTCACCTATGGGCACAAACCCACGTCGCTGGACCAGACAGGACTGGCAAAAACTGCTCTTCAGTGATGAGTCGCAGTTTTGGCTCACCAGGGGTGATGGTCGGATTCACATTTATCATCGAAGGAATGAGCGTTACACCGAGGCCTGTACTCTGGAGCAGGATCGATTTGGAGGTGGGGGGTCCGTCATGGTCTGGGACGGAAGGTCACAGCATCATCTGGTGCAGTCAATGAGGGGGAGATGCACTGCAGTACTTAATGCAGCTGGTGGCCATACCAGATACTGACTGGACACATTATTCCATTTATGTTAGTCACATGTCTGTGGAACTTGTTCATTTCTCAGAACAAGACTAGACTGATGAGTTTCAGAAGAAAGTTATTTGTTTCTAGCCATTTTGAGCCTGTAATCGAACCCACAAATACTGATGCTCCAGATATTCAACAAGTCTAAAGAAGGCCGGTTATATTGCTTCTTTAATCAGGACAACAGTTTTCAGCTGTGCTAACATAAAAGGGTTTTCCAATGATCAATAAGCCTTTAAAAATGATAAAAACTTGGATTAGCTAACACAACGTGCCATTGGAGTGATGGTTGCTGATAATGGGCCTATGTACACCTATGTAGATATTCTTTTTTTTTTTTTTTTTTTAATCAGACGTTTACAAAAATCAGACATTAACAATGTCTACACTGTATTTCTGATCAATTTGATGTTATTTTAAATGACAAAAAAAATGTTTTTCCTTAAAAAAACAAGAACATTTCTAAGTGACCCCAAACTTCTGAACGGGAGCATATATACACTTAATATACTGTACTTTGTTACTTACATTTTCACATCACATGACTTTTCGTGATTGCAGAACGGACAGGTGAATTGAGTGTCCAAATTTCCAGTAAGCTTCTTCTTTGGGGGGGGCTTTCTCTTGGACTTGCGGCGACCCATATTAGGTAGTCTTCACGTGTACCGTAACGTTAGCTAGATAGTTGGCTAAACTCTGTGGAGCAAATGTACATCAAAAACAAATAATGCAATTTTGTAACGGAATGGATCGCAGTCGTTCAATCAACTCAACGTTTTGTAAACAATATAATCCTGCTAGCTAGCTAGGTGCATGTAGCTAGCTAGTTTAGCTACTACAACAACAACGTGTGTTGTCATAAACTCAGTCAACTCTCCAACATCTTTCCTTGCCGATGGTATAGTATCATGAAACCGAATGGTTCGTTATTAATAATGGAAAGAACAACATTATATATAATCAAGCTAGCTTCTATTATATCATTTTTCCATTAAACCATGTATTTGTTTAGCTACCTTTCCTAAGACCACACTCCGGCTTTTTAGCGAAGAAAGCAAGCAAGGAGAACCGGAAGTTCTTCTTCTTCTTTAAAGTTACGGCAAACTACACCTATTTGGTGTATTGCCGCCACCTAATGTACGGAATATTGAAACAAAACACACAAACAGTCCCAGAAATGCCCAGGCACACACACAAAGATGCCTATTCTCTCCGTTTGTGCTGTGTAGTTGAAAACCAAAGTAATAAATGTTATAAAGTCCACCTAATATGCAAAATGGCATGATCCCTCTGTTAACACGGAACATATTGTTTCTACTACAATCACTTTTTCAACTTCACTCCTTCCACTCGTCTCAATGCCTCCAGATACATTCTGGACAGCCCTTATTCTTGCCCATACGTCTCATTCACCCTAACAGGACACTTCAGAAATTCGGGTGCATGTTCACCACCACAATTGCAGCATTTAGGCTCAGCTGGCATAGAATACACCTCCCGTCCACATACACTTGGCCAAATAATTTATATTTATCACACTGCATGTGTTTGGGCATGAAGGCTCTTGCAGGAAATCCCATATAACCCAAATACACGTGAGAAGGGAGAGACTCTTCATTAAAAAAAAATAAACACAATAGAATGGCTGGATGGAGTGGGTTTCCGCACCCCATCTTTCAACGCGGGTCCGTCGTTGTGCACCAACCACTTGACCCAATTCTTCCTTTTATATCCTTTGCATTTACTTCTAGCGCCACCCCAGAGATAACACCATTGATAACACTCATCGACGCCACCACATCCAACGCATCCACAATTTTAATAGAGACTTCAAACGGATCTCCCAGGAAACAACCTCGAGCCAAAACCCCTATTCCAACCAAAAAAATACTCAGAACTAGATTTGGATTTACTAGGTTCCACTACCACTTTACTTCTCTTATTTCCTTTTGCATTCGTCACTGTAATCAAATGATTATCCTCTCCACTCGACACGCCATCTGATTCAAACAGAACATCTGCTTCCGCCATTTTTCCTCCTGAGATCGCCTTCAGAACCGGATGTTAACATGAACAACTGTCGTCATCTTCTTCTTTGTCTTCTTTAAGTTTTATTGGCGAATCGCAACCAACTGATAAGTGCATACACATAGACCAACTGTACAGGTGTGTGAATCCTTTCACGACCTATCTACACCACTATATTCTCTTAACTAACCCTGCATTTCTAATACAATAAAATGATTCCCTACAAATCTCACTAATCCCATCATCCCCATCCAACCTCTCTGACCCTGTCAAACAACCCATCTTTCTACATCATACGTTTCACCAAATAATGTAACGACCCTGGGTTTATAAACGCGGAAATCGACTCTGCCGTTTGAGCATGCTTTTGCGTCACAGTCGATAGCGCGCCGAACCTCGGGCTAGAAGGTCGAGGGTTCGAGACTTGCTCCCTGCTGTTTCATTAAATTCATTACAATAATAATACATGTTCAACCGTTTTAACAACTGTCCACTGATTGGTGGAAACGTTGCAAATATCCCGCGAGTTTTAAATTGATTGACAGCTCTAGAGCACTCGTCGACGTTCGTCTTCGTGGTCCACTCAATTAAAAGTCCATCGTGAAAACAGATGCTCGACGGCGGTGAAAAAAGTCAAGGTGGTTTAAAGTGGTTTAAAGTGGTTTAAAATAAGAGTTCATTCTAGCACACAGCATGTATGCACTGAGAAATTGTGCTTACAAAAATAGCGACTGCATGAAGGTAGCTCAGACTTGCAGAGATAAGATAGTTAGAATAAACTAATTTAGCTGGCTAACTGTCGAAGTTACTATAGCCTCTGCACCGGGCTGCAGTAGTGGTCCATTATTTGCTAGCGATGTCATTGTCCTTATAAAGCTGGTGAAAACGAGCTCCGTTCACAAGTTAATGGCTGTTTTGCATATCCAACAGACCTCAACTATCATTAGCTGTCAAGACTTCACCCTAGCAAGGCTAATCCTAACCAAGAGCTGAAAGGCAGGGGAAAAGGTGGGAAGGCCTACTGTATGTAATTTAGCGCTTCCATTCAACATGTTCATGACAACTTCTCCCGCTGCCCACAGATGTCAGTGGTTCAGATGGTGAAGATCGTGGGTCTGGGGGCTGTGGCCCTCACTCTCAGTGTGGAGTGGTTGGGCTGGCTCTTCTGTCGCCTCTGGCCCCGGAAAATATCCAGAGGGCCCCTGAAAGAAGTATTCTTTTTCCCTACAGAGGTCGCCTGCACTGAGCATCTCTTCACTCCTAACTCACCATTGTAAGTAATAGAATGCGTTCCAAATGGCACCTTTTACCAGGGCCTTGTAGTGGCCGAGTAGTGCATACTAGTGCCCTAGGGTACCACTTGGGATGCCAGTACAGTCAACATTAACTACTCACCATCATATTCATTAATAATATATCTATCCAATGTCTCTAAGAATGTGGCTGTTTTTTGATAGACTTTCTGTTGATTTGAGATGTTTTGCTATGGGATAGGAATAATGACTCAATGAGTGACTACTATACAGTAGATACACCTTCCACAGTAACTCCTTCTCTCTCCCTTTCCGCTCCCTCTTATCCTCCTCTCCTCTGTCCCCCATCATCTTCCCCTCCTCTTCCCCTCTCCCCTTCTTTCTCTTTCCTCCCTCTTTCCCCATCTCCCCCCCCCCCCCCCCCCCCCCCCAGCCCCTGCCCCTGTCCTTTACCCCACAACATCAACACCTCCTTCACCCGTCTCCTGGGCCACATCCTGTCTGCCTCCTCCTCCTTGGACCTGTGTGTCTTCGCATTTACCAACCTGGACCTGAGCCGGGCCGTGCTGGCACTCCACACCAGGGGCATCCCCATCCGTATCCTCACTGACATGGACTACACCCTCATCACCGGCTCCCAGATAGGGGCCATCCGCAGAGCAGGTAGGCTGATGGCAGAGGCCCAATCCTAAAGCAGTTATTGGAATCTACCACCTAGCTATGTACAATCCCCCTATGCACTGACATCACTCATCGGCAAAACAGGTTGGGCCAGGGGTTCCCAAAGTTTTTCACTCAGGCCCCCCTTCTAGCATTGGGGGACATCCCACGCGCCATGTCTATTTCTATGGGAACAAGCACTGTTCATGACACACTGTTCACACCCTTCTTGTTGACGGGGAGAAAATGTTACAGGTTTGTTTGTTTTCTGCAATTATATACATTTTGCCTTCTCTAATATGTATTCATGTAATCTTTGTGTGACTCAAACATTACAACAAAATCTATGGGCTAAAAAACCTAGCTAAAAAATAATATAATAATAATAATGCAGAGTCTGAAGTCACTTGATCTTATTGATCAATCAATTCAGTCAATAAAGTTATTGCTGGAGAGTTATAACTAGATCCCAGAATGGTTCCTGGTTATAGCCTAATCATAATTCATGTGATTTACAATGTGGTTTTATCATGCTGCTCTGCACTCTACTTCTTCAGTGTAGTCAGTTACACACTGTCCATGCTCATAATGCATAGATAGATAGTGTGTGCATCTCAAATGGCACCCTATTCCCTATATAGTACACTACTTTTTGGTCGGAACTAGTGTAAGTGCAAGATGTGGGCAGAAAAGCTAATTGTGAATAAAACAGGTTTTTAACCAAATACTGTGATTGCTATTTGACATGTGATATAGATCAAACTCTTGGGCGGACTGTTGGAATCATAGAAACGGAATGATTTACATTAAGAAGAAAAGTGGAAAGCAAAATGTTCTTGTTTGGAACAATTGGTTGACTTAACAGAACAGCATGCGAACTAAGTGAATCTAATGGCGAGGAGGAGGAACTGCACCGCTTGAGTGACGGGGCGGAGCTTGGTGTGTGTGGGAAGCAGCCGCAAGAGGAGACAAATCACAGAGTAAACAATAAAAACAAACAAGGCTGAGATGCAAAAATATTGCATGCGACATGGATCTCTTGCGATACGGAAATATTTCTATGTGAATTTGATGAATTGGGCAGACCTACTATATAGAGAATAGGAACACATTCAGAATGCCATTTAGGAGAATAGGAACGCATTCAGAGGGATGATAGAATATGTTGCAAGCGTGGTCTGGCCCTAGTGGGCTTGCCAGCACAAGCACAGACGAGTCAGAAACCTGTGGATTTGCACATGGAATTTAGACTTGGGAGCACCAATGCAGCTCTGATAAATACATTGAATAGCACGTGGTTACATCTGTATTGTGGTTTCAAGTCCCGTGTGCTCAGGCTGTGGTTAGGCCACATTTGTATCATTTGAGGGGCGAGCATCACAAGCAAAGTCATTTTGTATCAATTTACTTCTCCCACGAGAACCATTAGCACAGGCAAATCTGATTGGGCTAGCTGTATCAAAGCCTCTGCCATAGAAACCAATGGAGCATGGCTTTGTGTCTGTGGTTGCACAACATTCACCTACACAATGCAGAAAAATCACTTGTCTCTAGCTCAACCCGTTCAAAACTAAAGACATATTTTACCGGAGCTACACTGAGCAAAAATAGAAACGCATCATGCAACAATTTCAAAGATTTTACTGAGTTACAGTTCATTATAAGGAAATCAGTTAACTGAAATAAATTAGGCCCTAATCTATGGATTTCTCATGACTGGGAAAACAGATCTGTTGGTCACAGGTACCTTAAAGGTAGGGGCATAGATAAAATAAAATGACAGTATCTGGTGTGACCACCATTTGCCTCATGCAGTGCGACACATCTCCTTCACATAGAGTTGATCAGTCTATTGATTGTGGCCTGTGGAATGTTGTCCCACTCCTCTTCAATGGCTGTGCGAAGTTGCTGGATATTAACGGGAACTGGAATGTCCTGTCGTACACGTCGATCCAGAGCATCCCAAACATGCTCAATACGTGACACGTCTGGTGAGTATGCAGGCCATGGAAGAACTGGGAAATTTTCCGTATCCAGGAATTGTGTACAGATCCTTGCGACATTGGGCCGTGCATTATCATGCTGAAACATGAGGTGTTGGTGGGAGATGAATGGCATGAACATATGCCTCAGTATCTCTGTGCCTTCAAAGTGCCATCAATAAAATGCAATTGTGTTCGTTGTCTGTAGCTTATGACTGCCCATACCACAACCCCAGCGCCATCATGGGACACTCTGTTCACAATGTTGACATCAGCAAACCGCTCGCCCACACGACACCATACAGGCTTTCTGCCATCAGCCCCGTACAGTTGAAACCGGGATTCATCCGTGAATAGCACACTTCTCCAGCATGCCAGTGGCCATCGAAGGTGAGCATTTGCCCACTGAAGTTGGTTACGATGCCAAACTGCAGTCAGGTCAAGACCCTGGTGAGGACGATGAGCACACAGATGAGCTTCCCTGAAACGGTTTCTGACAATTTTTGAAGAAATTCTTCGGTTGTGCAAACCCACAGTTTCATCAGTTGTCAGGGTGACTGGTCTCAAACGATCCCACAGGTGAAGAAGCTGGATGTGGCTGGTTGGATGTACTGCCAAATTCTCTAAAACGATGTTAATGGCGGCTTATGGTAGAGAAATAAACATTACATTCTCTGGCAACAGCTCTGGTGGACATTCCTGCAGTCAGCATGCCAATTGCACGCTCCCTCAACTTGAGACATCTGTGGCATTGTGTTGTGACAAAACTGAACATTTTAGAGTGGCCTTTTATTGTTCTCAGCACAAGGTGTGCCTGTGTAATGATTATCATCTTCTTCATATGTCATGCCTGTCAGATGGATGGCTTATCTTAGCAAAGGAGAAGTGCTCACTAACAGGAATGTAAACAAATTTGTGCCACAATTTTGGGAAATAAGCTTTTTGTGCCTATGAAAAATATCTAGGCTCTTTTATTTCAGCTCACGAAACATGGGACCAACACTTTACATGTTGCGTTTATATTCTTGTTTAGTATACATATTCTATTTCTAGCACGGATTTGCGGGACGCTCTTAAAGGGTTAAATACAGTGCTTGACTTGGGCAGGAGCTGAGTACTGGTACCTCAAATGTTCTACTGCTTGAGCTCACGTTCCCCTTTATAGAATATATGTTCAAAGTATTGTGGCGCTCCTCCACCTAAATAGAAACAGTACCGGCATGCAAAATGAGTACCTGAACCTATTTCAGTCCAAGTCAAGCACTGGGTACACACAAATTAATCATCTTTATTAAGGAACTATGAAAATAGTTCAAATAAACCCTATTTAATTAAAAAAAATACAGTTTGGATCAGTTAGATTGAGTTCATTACTACTAAATACATTAACTGGGACATTTTAGATGTGCTGCAAAATTATTTATCCCATCAAGGTGTGCCACATTTTGTTTTTTAAGAAGAAAAAAAAAAAAGGTTGGGAACCACATCCTTAGACAGACAAATTATGAATGGCACAAGCTGTCTGTCTGTCTCTCTTTCTGCTTCTCTCTATTTGGAATCCCTGTGAGGTCCGACTCTGTGGGAGGTGTGACTCCACCACAATGCACCACAACTGTGACTGTATTCATAATATAGCATGGCCTCTCTCATCCTTTGTATTCCGCTTCCATTCCCCAGGCATCTGTGTGAGGTGTGACTCCGGCGCCGTCCACATGCACCACAAGTTCGCCGTGGTGGACGGCCGGCGCCTAATCACCGGCTCCCTGAACTGGACGCTGACAGCCATCCAGAGCAACAAGGAGAACATCCTGGTCACGGAGGAACCAGATCTAGTCCTGCCCTTCATCACTGAGTTCCAGAGGCTCTGGGATGTCAATGACCCGGCTAGGAGACACCTGCCGTCCATCGCTGAGAAACCTGCTAGTTTAGTACTATAGAGAGACAGAGAAACATGGCTGAAATGTTTGTATGGTGCAGTAGCTGGTGGTTACTTTTGGTACGGTGATTATGTAGAATGTTTTTTTATATTTTCCATTTGTGAGAAACCTGCTAGTTTAGTACTATAGAGAGACAGAGAAACATGGCTGAAATGTTTGTATGGTGCAGTAGCTGGTGGTTACTTTTGGTACGGTGATTATGTAGAATGTTTTTTTATATTTTCCATTTGTGAGAAACCTGCTAGTTTAGTATTATGGATAGAAAGGTGTATGGTCCTTATCTGGGACAAACCTGTCCAAATAAAAACAGTATTTATATAAGTGTAGTGTGGTACATTAGGATTGGGCAGTACTGGTCAAGTACATGATGTATAATTTGGGTAGTTTTATATTTTTTTCAATCTCAGATAAACCTGCTCATCCACATCTTATCAGAGAAACCAGCTTTCTTCGTAATGTAGATAGACTGAGAGAAACATGGCTTTCATCTGTAGTAATCACTGCTTTAGACTGGTGTGGGGATGATGTAGAATGGGTAGTTTGATATTTTGTACTTGGAAGTTTATAGTTTTACATTGTTTACATTGAGGTATTTTGTTATTGTACACAATGTTGTATATATTTTAATACAAAGTCATTAGAATTGTTTTTTTGTTTTGTTTAATGTTATATTGGATAACTAAAAGATACAAAACAAATTCCTATGTTAAATGCTATATTTAAAGTAAGATTTGATTACAGTATTTAGATAAAGATAGAAATAGTGAGAATACTTAATGTTAACTCAGTCCATCCTATGGCTTATCATTAAGAACCAGACCAGTATGCCTAGTCAGAACAATTGCACTGAGAGATAAGTGGTGCATTGCAGTCACGCAGAAGATATTTGTAATGCTTCTCAGAGCACACAGCTCAAATTAAAAATCCACTCTACTGCAATATGGCAGGCCTCCTGCATCTCAATCCCCCAGAATCTGTGTCCCAAATGACAACTTATTCCCTATATAGTGCACTACTTTTGACCACAGGATCAAAAGTAGTGCACTAAATGAGTAGGGTGCCATTTGGCCTTGTGCCCAGGATCTATAGCGTACTTCCTTTTCTCATGCAGGAAGGAGCATTATTTATATGATCAGTCAGAGCCCTGGGTGGTACAGGCCAGTCAGCTAGACCATACCTTTCATATTGCTCTGTATCAGCTAGACTGTACAGTATGCTAGACTGCCTTCATCACTTTGCTGTGAGGATGGACATTCAGAAGGCTGAATGAAGAATGATGCAGCATTCAGGTGCTAGTTGGAACTTCTCAGTAATACATAAGGCCCTATTCAATCAGAACTGTAATGTGGGTTGGGTATCCTCCATGATTAGATATAAATACATTCCCACGGTTTAGTTAGTGGTATAAATATATCAACATGTGTCTAATACACAGGGTTGCACCATTCTGGTAACTTTCCCCAAATTCCCCGGTTTTAAGGAAATCCTGGTAGGAGTTTTCCAGGATTTCTTATTCCCTCCTAATTCCAGGAATTTCCAACCAGGATTTGTGGAAAAACGGGGAATTTTGGTAAAGACACTGGCATGTTGAAACCCTACTCATATGTCTACATAGCACACTATCGCTGATACTAAAGCTGATTGTGGTTTTCTTTTAACTACGCTGATCCTTGTATGTTTTCTCATCTATATCGATTTAATATTTAGTAATATAGGCCTGCAATATTTGAGTAACTGTTGTAGAGGAAAAGGTGGAGAATCTTGTATTTGTTTGCCTGGTTGACTATACATTTCCTCTGAACTGTAACAATATAAACTTTGTTGAACGAGAGGGGGAGAAAATAAGAACACTAACAATACATCAAAAAGCAACAATGTTGAAACGCACAACGCGCACCCCTGTGCGCACGGCACTCGTTAACTACCTTTGAAGTTCAGCAAACGGGCAACACTACATACAGAGGTTGTGTGAACGTGGATTCATCGCTGTTCTCTGGGTCGGTCTGTCGGTGACACTGGATTAATATAGGGAAACTTCCGCAGCCTTCCATATCGCAAAAATCTACGGAGGAGCGAGCATGAGATCCGGGAGTACCATACAGTAGGCGAGAGGAAAGAAAGACATCGAGTTGGAACGGGAGGAGGGAGTGGACGAAAAAAACGATTCACACACTGGATTTAAGGTAAAGAACCCGACAATATTTTCAGGAGCATTTCTTATGAGGTTTTGTGTTTTGGTTCTTTTCATGTTGTACAGCAATGAGATATTGGCCATATGGAAGCCCGGAGATGCATCCCTTTCATGATTGTCAAACTCAAAAGTTATGGGTGTTTTTAATATTTTTCCGCAAAAGGCTACAATCAGTTTAGACTAGGACCGCCCGTGTGGTTTTGGGACAGCTGTTGCCTTCTCTATGTAAAAATCTTTCAGCAAGTGCCTACAACCAGTATTCTCATTATTTTGTATGCTTTAGTCCTACTATATCAAAGTAGAGTAGAATAGGCCTATTTGTACAGATCTATTACCGTCAACTAAATACATTTATAAAATGACGAAAGCTGTTGGCCAACTTGAATTGGGAATGTATTGCCTTACTGTTTACTTTTTGAGCAGGCAGTTCAACGGTTTACATTTGTATATTAGTCTTCTAGTCTATTTGACGTACATGCATGAGATTGTAATGTTTGCGTCCCAAATGGCACTCCCTAGTGCACAACTTGAAATAGGGTGCCATTCGGGATATACACTTGGAACAGGGTGCCATTCCGCAGACAACCATAAATTGTTTGGGTCATCATATCCGGTTGGGAGGAATTAAAAGCGTCCCACCCATTACCTCAAACAAGTGACCTCCTTTACCGTTTCCATCCACATAAACAAACAAACACACCCCAGCTATGTGGTTGTGATCAGAAGTAGTGCACTCAGTATTTTTAGATATGCCCACTATGTACAGTGAGTGGAATGTTGCATCATGTCCTGATTCCTTCCTGCCTTCTACCACCACTGTGACTCAAGTCCCTCTTCCTCTGGGTCACGTCACGTACACCTTGTCACATAGAATAATGATTCTAGCCTCAGGTTGGAACATACTGAAATAGACTTGTAATGTTCCCAACTGTTAATAGTGGAATATGTCATTTTTACTTAATATACCTCCATTTTAAAGGGAAATTTGTAGTATCTTTGCTTTTGAATGTCCCTTTTGAAGGAGGGGAATATACCTGTGGTTTTATGATTGATAAAAAGGCCTACATTGAAATTGAATGTGTTGATATGGGTCAATTCTCCCCGTAAAAGCCACAAACATAGATGCCAACATGACCAACATGAATGCAGTCAGAATTGAGATCTAAGTGCTATTTTGGCAACAGTAACATGCACTGGTTTCTTCTAGTCGTGTTACTGTATTCAGTGTATGTGTCTGTTGGGTCTCTGTAATGCTTAGTTTTTGTTGGCCAGATTAGTTTTTATGGCCCTGGATGGTTTGTGCTGAGCTGGTTGCCAAGGAAACGGTCTTAATCAGGCAAAGAGCACTGCTCAGCTCAGTGTCCCTCATATGCTCCAGGCCAGGAGAGACAGAGAGATGGAGGAGAGCTAGAGAGAGAAGAAGTGGACATTCTGGGGTCATTTCCATGTAAAAGGACCCATGAGCATCAACATGTGAAGTTTATAGGAGCATGTCAAATTGGGTTCCGAATCAGTCTATATTTTTGAGAAGTTGAGGCATATACACGGCCGTGAGGACACCGAGGTCCGGCTCTTTATGTGAAATGTTTTTTGGAATTCAGTCGGCGTCTTTACATACTGTTGAGAGTTACAAAAAGTGCCATTTCCAAACTTGGTTGCTGCGGATTTCCTTTTTCCCCTCACTGACAGTCACTCAATTAACTCATGTTTGTAGAACAAAATGTAGATTGGTAAATTAGTCTAGTTAGTCTAGCCAGCTATCTAAATTTTTCGTAATCATGGCCGAACTACCGACCGGGTGCGTGCCCCGGGCTCCTGACCTCCAGGGGGCAACCATTGATTTTGTTTGTCACTTTCACTACTTTCATATTAACCTTGCATAAGTCATGGCAAAAAAAAGTAATGGTAAAATTTCAGACAATTTGCTTTAAAACAGTGACAATGTGCTTTAAAACAGTGACAATGTGCTTTAAAACAGTGACAATGTATCTCCACCCCATAGCAAAAATGTTTAGAATTGCAGGAAATGTTCTGTAAAACTACACAAAAAAAAGATGGTTCTGTAAAGCAAACATATTTGTTTACCTTTTGTTAACAAAATACTTCTTCTGCTAACAGATCCCTCAGTATGTAATAAATGATGTTTTTTTAATCCCGGTGCTGAGTTAATGTGTAGCAGCTAATTGTATGGCTAATAGGCTGTGTTTGTAGATCGAATGCGGTGAAGGAAGCTACAGTGAAGCACGAAAATGGGCCTCAGGATCTCGTCACAGTATCTCTGTGTATTCAAATTGCCATCAATAAAATGCAATTGTGTTCATTGTCCGTAGCTTATGCCTGTCCGTATCATAATGGGCGGCAGGTAGCCTAGTGGTTAGAGCATTGGACTAGTAACAGAAAGGTTGCAAGATCGAATCCCCAAGCTGACAAGGTAAAAATCTGTCGTCCTGCCCCTGAACAAGACAGTTAACCCACTGTTCCTAGGCCGTCATTGAAGTAAGAATTTGTTCTTAACTGACTTGCTTGGTAAAATAAAATGGCACTCTGTTTACAACGTTGAGATCAGCAAACTGCTCGCCCACACGACGTCATACATGTGGTTTGCGGTTGTAAGGCCGGTTGGATGTACTGACAAATTCTCAGAGTACGTTGGAGGTGGCTTATGGTAGAGAAATTAACATTCAATTCTCTGGCAACACATCTGGTGGATATTCCTGCAGTCAGCATGCCAATTGCACGCCCCCCCAACTTGAGACATCTGTGGCATTGTGTTGTGACACCACTGCACATTTTAGTGACCTTTTTATTGTCCCCAGCACAAGGTGCACCTGTGTAATGATCATGCCGTTTTAATCAGCTTTTTGATATGCCACAGCTGTCAGGTGGATGGATTATCTTGGCAAAGGAGACATGCTCACGAACAGGGATGTAAATATATTTGTGCACTACATTTGAGAGAAATAAGCTTTTTGTGTGTTTGAACAATTTTCTTGGATCATTTATTTCAGGGACCAACACTACATTTTGCGTTTAGATTTTTGTTCAGTGTATATTTAGTGAACTCTAAGTTTAAGAAACATTTCCCTTTGCCTTAATTCTGTTAACAAAAACCCACATATCTTTAATATATATCTAATGTCTCTCCATTATTAGGAGGGAGGATAATGGATGTTCACAAATGTAACAAGTGAAGGTATAGCCATCAATTAGTATTTTTACTGATAGCAATTTTGTTTGTGAAACTCAATTCCATTACCAAATCTGGAATTGGCTACAATGGGGGAAATCATAGTATTCACAAACTACAGTTGGGTTCACAAGTTTGCACAGCAGAGGACAGTAAAGAAAAGTACAGTGAAGAAATAGAGTAGATCAGACTAGAGTTGAGTACACTAATGTACTGTACTCTTCTGCTGAACTCTACTCTACTCTATTCTACTGGTCTGCTGTGCTTTACTTTGATGTCCAAACTTGTGAAACATAGGCGTCTGTGATTGGTTCTGATTTGGTCCGGACCAATCAAATTTGCTGCTGTTTGGGGACAGAGCCCATTAAAATAATAGCCATGTGTGTAGAATAATACCCAAGGAGGATATTTCATATTTATACCTAAGATACATCACCATGAAGAGAATGACGTTCATATCCATGATTATCCATTTCTGTGTAGTACATATCAGAGACCCATGATGAAATTCTGTTACCGGGTAGTAAATAGACTCCACTTACTGTAGTTCAATAACCAAAATATATATATTTCTCAAGTCAATGAGTCATGTTATCGGTGACACGCCATTCTTTCTGCAGACATTGTTGAATCTTTATTTAGAGCAGATGTTTTTTAGAAAACGTGGGCACAAACTATTCTGTTACCACACTTTGCATCTGCACAGTTCTTCCAGTGAATGTGTTTTTGTCTTCTATTATTAAAAGTAGTCCTTGTGCATAGAGTTGTATGGTTTGTTCAACTTTGAAATCAATGGTTTTTGTTTGGCATACATTTGACTGTGGAATTACCCTTGGCTTTTTATTCATACTGCAGGACAGGACTATAGCGACGGGGACGGGGGGGGGGGGGGTACTCTGGCTTTCATTCACGATGCAGGAAAATAGAGAGGGCTAGCGAGAGTTATGGAGGGAACCTGCTGACTCACAACATTGTCATAAATTCACCCTGATGATCACATAGTCCGGTCCAATGACTGATCAAATATTGAATAGTTTTATAAAGTACAGTTGATGTCAGAAGTTTACATACACCTTAGCCAAATGCATTTAAACTCAGTTTTTCACAATTCCTGACATTTAATTCTAATAAAAATTATGTCTTAGGTAAGTTAGGATCACCACTTTATTTTAAGAATGTGAAATGTCAGAATAATAGGAGAGTGATTTATTTCAGCTTTTATTTCTTTCATCACATTCCCAGTGGGTCAAAAGTTGACATACACTCAATTAGTATTTGGTGGCATTGCCTTTAAATTGTTGAACTTGGGTCAAATGTTTCGGGTAGCATTCCACAAGCTTCCCACAATAAGTTGGGTGAATTTTGGCCCATTCCTCCTGACAGAGCTGGTGTAACTGAGTCAGGTTTGTAGGCCTCCTTGCTCGCACACACTTTTTCAGTTCTGCCCACAAATGTTCTATAGGATTGAGGTCAGGGCATTGTGATGGCCACTCCAATAACTTGACTTTGTTGTCCTTAAGCCATTTTGCCACAACTTTGGAAGTATGCTTGGGGTCATTGTCCATTTGGAAGACCCATTTGTGACCAAGCTTTAACTTCCTGACTGATGTCTTGAGATGTTGCTTCAATATATCCACATGACTGTCTTTCCTCATGATGCCATCTATTTTATGAAGTGCACCAGTCCCTCCTGCAGCAAAGCACCCCCGCAACATGATGCTGCCACCCCCGTGCTTCACGATTGGGATGGTGTTCTTCAGGTTGCAAGCCTCCCCCTTTTTCCTCCAAACATAACGATGGTCATTCTGGCCAAACAGTTCTATTTTTGTTTTATCAGACCAGAGGACATTTCTCCAAAAAGTACAATCTTTGTCCCCATAGTCTGGCTTTTTATTGCGGTTTTGGAGCAGTGGCTTTTTCCTTGCTGAGTGGCCTTTCAGTTTATGTTGATATAGGACTCGATTTACTGTGCATATAGATACTTTTGTACCTGTTTCCTCCAGCATATCTTCACAAGGTCCTTTGCTGTTCTTCTGGGATTGATTTGCACTTTTTGCACCAAAGTACGTTCCTCTCTAGGAGACAGAACGCGTCTCCTTCCTGAGCGGCCTGACGGCTGCATGGTCCCATGGTGTTTATACTTGCGTACCATTGTTTGTACAGATGAACGTGGTACCTTCAAGCATTTGGAAATTGCTCCCAAGGATCAACCAGACTTGTGGAGGCCTACAATTTTTTTCTGAGGTGTTGGCTGATTTCTTTAGATTTTCCCATGATGTTAAGCAAAGAGGCACTGAGTTTGAAGGTATGCCTTGAAATTAGAGGTCGACCGATTTAATTGGGATGGTCGATTATTTAGGTCCGATTTCAAGTTTTCATAACAATCGGAAATCGGTCTTTTTGGGCGCCGATTTAAAAAAAATAAATAAATAAATAAAATAAAAAAAGTTAGTTATATATATATATATATATATATATATATATATATATATATATATATATATATATATATATATATATATATATATATATATATATATATAGGCAAGTCGGTTTAAGAACACATTCTTACTTTCAATGATGGCCTAGGAACGGTGGGTTAACTGCCTCGCTCAGGGGCAGAATGACAGATTTTCACCTTTTCAGCTCGGGGGATCCAATCTTGCAACCTTACAGTTAACTCATCCAACGCAATAACGACCTGCCTCTCGCTCATTGCCTGTTACACGAATGCAGTAAGCCAAGTTAAGTTGCTAGCTAGCATTAAACTTATCTTATAAAAAACAATCAATCATAATCACCAGTTAACTACACATGGTTGATGATATTACTAGATATTATCTAGCGTGTCCTGCGTTGCATATAATGTGACTGAGCATACAAGTATCTGACTGAGCGGTGGTAGGCAGAAGCAGGTGCGTAAACATTCATTCAAACAGCACTTTCGTGCATTTTGCCAGCAGTTCTTCGTTGTGCGTCAAGCATTGCACTGTTTATGACTTCAAGCCTATCAACTCCCGAGATGAGGCTGGTGTAACCGAAGTGAAATGGCTAGCTAGTTAGCACGCGCTAATAGTGTTTCAAACGTCACTCGCTAGTCTTCTAGTAGTTGTTTCCCTTGCTCATGGGTAATGCTGCTTCGAGGGTGGCTGTTGTCGTTGTGTTCCTGGTTCGAGCCCAGGGAGGAGCGAGGAGAGGGACGGAAGCTATACTGTTACACTGGCAATACTAAAGTGCCTATAAGAACATCCAATAGTCAAAGGTTAATGAAATACAAATGGTATAGAGGGAAATAGTCCTATAATAACTACAACCTAAAACTTCTTACCTGGGAATATTGAAGACTCATATTAAAAGGAACCACCAGCTTTCATATGTTCTCATGTTCTGAGCAAGGAACTGAAACGTTAGCTTTCTTACATAGCACATATTGCACTTTTACTTTCTTCTCCAACACTTTGTTTTTGCATTATTTAAACCAAATTGAACATGTTTCATTATTTACTTGAGGCTAATTTTATCGAATTTTTGTGTTATATTAAGTTGTCATTATTACAAATAAATAAATAAAAAAATCGTCAGACTAATCGGTATCTGCTTTTTTGGTCCTCCAATAATCGGTATCGGCGTTGAAAAATCATAATCGGTCGACCTCTACTTGAAATGCATCCACATCTAAAGCCTTGACATAATTTTCTGGAATTTTCCAAGCTGTTTAAAGGCACAGTCAACTTTAGTGTATGTAAACTTCTGACCCACTGGAATTGTGATACAGTGAATTATAAATGAAATAATCTGTCTATAAACAATTGTTGGGAAAATTGCTTGTCATGGACAAAGTAGATGTCCTAACCGACTTTCCTAAACTATAGTTTGTTAACAAGACATTTGTGGAGTGGTTGAAAAACAAGTTTTAATGACTCCAACCTAAGTGCATGTAAACTTCTGTCTTTAACTGTATGTGGGTGGGGTGAGGCCTAAACAATATGACCATTTGAAATTGCACAACTCAATTGGCCTCTGGGTCACCATAATCATAACGTTCTTTAACTGGTCGTTCGTTACAGGACCGTTTCCGTGGAGCTAAACGTTAAAACGGTGTGTGTCGTACTGAACGCACCCCTGGTCTAGGAGTTGCACTGCTTCAACTGTTTCCCCCTCTCCGCTCCTAGATGGCGCTGGCGAGCGACCCCGGTGCCGGCCAGCAGCAGACCCAGGCCCAGAAGGATGCCGCGGACCAGAACTTTGACTACATGTTCAAGCTGCTGATCATCGGCAACAGCAGCGTGGGGAAGACCAGCTTACTCTTCCGCTACGCTGATGACTCCTTTACCTCTGCCTTCGTCTCCACCGTGGGCATCGACTTCAAGGTTAAGACTGTCTACCGCAACGAGAAGAGGGTCAAGCTACAGATCTGGGTAAGATGGGGTTTGATTTTGATTCATTAGGATCCCCGTTAGCCGACGCCAATGGTGACAGCTAGTCTTACTGGAAAAAGACAATACTTTACAAAATATATACATTTAAAAACATGAACATGTAGTGTGTGTGCATCTGTCAGTTCCACAGACATGTCAGGACATACACACAACCAGTAGGGCACATGTCAGGACATACACACAACCAGTAGGGCACATGTCAGGACATACACACAACCAGTAGGGCACATGTCAGGACATACACACAACCAGTAGGGCACATGTCAGGACGTACGCACAACCAGTAGGGCACATGTCAGGACATACACACAACCAGTAGGGCACATGTCAGGACATACACACAACCAGTAGGGCACATGTCAGGACATACACACAACCAGTAGGGCACATGTCAGGACATACACACAACCAGTAGGGCACATGTCAGGACATACACACAACCAGTAGGGCACATGTCAGGACGTACACACAACCAGTAGGGCACATGTCAGGACGTACACACAACCAGTAGGGCACATGTCAGGACGTACACACAACCAGTAGGGCACATGTCAGGACGTACGCACAACCAGTAGGGCACATGTCAGGACGTACGCACAACCAGTAGGGCACATGTCAGGACGTACGCACAACCAGTAGGGCACATGTCAGGACGTACGCACAACCAGTAGGGCACATGTCAGGACGTACGCACAACCAGTAGGGCACATGTCAGGACGTACGCACAACCAGTAGGGCACATGTCAGGACGTACGCACAACCAGTAGGGCACATGTCAGGACGTACGCACAACCAGTAGGGCACATGTCAGGACGTACGCACAACCAGTAGGGCACATGTCAGGACGTACGCACAACCAGTAGGGCACATGTCAGGACGTACGCACAACCAGTAGGGCACATGTCAGGACGTACGCACAACCAGTAGGGCACATGTCAGGACGTACGCACAACCAGTAGGGCACATGTCAGGACGTACGCACAACCAGTAGGGCACATGTCAGGACGTACGCACAACCAGTAGGGCACATGTCAGGACGTACGCACAACCAGTAGGGCACATGTCAGGACGTACGCACAACCAGTAGGGCACATGTCAGGACGTACGCACAACCAGTAGGGCACATGTCAGTACGTACGCACAACAAGTAGGTCACATGTCAGTACGTGCGCACAACAAGTAGGTCACATGTCAGTACGTACGCACAACAAGTAGGTCACATGTCAGTACGTACGCACAACAAGTAGGTCACATGTCAGTACGTACGCACAACAAGTAGGTCACATGTCAGTACGTACGCACAACAAGTAGGTCACATGTCAGTACGTACGCACAACAAGTAGGTCACATGTCAGTACGTACGCACAACAAGTAGGTCACATGTCAGTACGTGCGCACAACAAGTAGGTCACATGTCAGTACGTGCGCACAACAAGTAGGTCACATGTCAGTACGTACGCACAACAAGTAGGTCACATGTCAGTACGTACGCACAACAAGTAGGTCACATGTCAGTACGTACGCACAACAAGTAGGTCACATGTCAGTACGTACGCACAACAAGTAGGTCACATGTCAGTACGTACGCACAACAAGTAGGTCACATGTCAGTACGTACGCACAACAAGTAGGTCACATGTCAGTACGTACGCACAACAAGTAGGTCACATGGGGGAGAGGCGGTTTTATTTTTTGAAACCAGGTTTGCTGTTCATTTGCGCTATATGAGAGAGGAGTTCCATGCACTCTTGGCTCTGTATAATACTGTACGTTTTCTTGAATTTATTCTGGACCTTGGGACTGTGAAAAGACCCCTGGTGGCATGTCTGCTGGGGTAAGTGTGTGTGTGTGTAAGCTGACTAGGCAAACTATTTGGAATTTCCATTGTTCTTATAAAAACACTAAGTGATGCAGTCAGTCTCTCCTCAACTCTTAGCCAAGAGAGACTGGCTGTATCGTATTTCTATTAGCCCTCAGACTACAATGACAAGCAAGACGTACCGCTCTGTTCTGAGCCAGCTGCAGTTTAACTAGGTCTTTCTTTGCAGGACTCGACCACACGACTGGACAATAATCAAGATAAGATAAAACTAGAGACTGCAGAACTTGCTTTGTGGAGTGTGGTGTCAAAAAAGCAGAGTCTCTTTATTACGGACAGACCTCTCCCCATCTTTACAACCACTGAATCTAGATGTTTTGACCATGACAGTTTACCATCTAAGGTAGCGCCAAGTAATTTTGTCTCTTCAACTTTTTCAACAGCCACACCATGCATTACCAGATTCAGCTTAGGTCTAGGACTTAGGGAAGGATTTGTACCAAATACGATGCTCTTAGTTTTAGAGATGTTTGTTGTTATTCTGTCTCTCACTGTTCAAATAAACCTACCATTAAATTTACAAACGGATCATTTCTTTGTCAGTGGGCAAACATACAAAATCAGTAGGGGTTCAAATACTTTTTTCCCTCACTGTATATGGTTGAATCATCAGCATACATGGACACACAGGCATTGTTTAGTGCCAGTACAGGTCATTATCCCCCTCACCAACTTTAAACATCTGCTATCTGAGCAGCTAACCGATCGCTGCAGCTGTACATAGTCCATCGGTAAATAGCCCACCCAATTTACCTACCTCATCCCCATACTGTTTTATTTATTTACTTTTCTGCTCTTTTGCACACCAGTATCTCTACCTGAACATGACCATCTGATCATTTATCACTCGTGTTAATCTGCAAAATTGTAATTATTCGCCTACCTCCTCATGCCTTTTGCACACAATGTATATAGACTCCTTTTTTTTCTTTTTTCTACTGTGTTATTGACTTGTTTATTGTTTACTCCAGTTGAGGTTGAAAAGCCATAGGTTTTCTCAACAACAGGTTATGGTCATTAATATCAACGGCTGCGCTGAAAACAGAACCACAAACTTATTTCAACCAATTATCAGTCATTTGTGTCATTGCATTGCATGTTGCCCTTCTCTATGTAAGCATGCTGAAAGTCTACAGACAACATCCTAAGAGCTGGCAGCAAGGGGGTCAAAGGTTATAGGTAAGGGGTGTCAAACTTGAGGGAGGGTGTGTGCGGATCCTTGTTCACATTCTTGCTTGTTAATGTGCCTTTTTTCCTGCTATGTTCGCCTGGCTTGTTTTACCAGCCAGAACAAGGGAGGAAGGCGAGGAAGTTTTTGCTAATAACAACATTCATTCTCAGATTATTTTTTTACCCTTAAGTTCCAGCAGGCTGCTCTCTCTGATGATATGCTGAGTGAGCAGGATGTTTGTCCACTGAAATAACAGCTATACAGATCAGAGGGGCCCACAGTTGCATGAAACATGGTGCCTGTTTACTGTATTATGTACAAGTATCTGAAATGGCACCCTATTCCCTCATTCACTACTTTTGACCTGGGACCATGTAGTGCACTATATGGGGAATAGAGTGCCATTTTGGACACAGACGTTAACCACACTTGACGTTGAACATCATCCCTGGACGTCCACTTCATAAAAGATGCAGAAGGCTGTGCTGCTGTCTCTGCTTTCTAATATGCTCACAGTGCAATCTGACACCCAGTACATTTGGGTCATTTAGCAGACTCTCTTATCCAGAGCGACTTGCAGGAGGAACTAGGGATAAGTACATGTTTCACCTAGTCAGCTCATTGATTCGAACCAGCAAGCTTTCGGTTACTGGCCCAACGTTCTTGACTGCTAGGCTACTTGCCGCCCTATACATGCCTGTTACAATATTACCGTCTGTCGGATAGGGTTCTCACAAGAAGAAGATTGGGTCTGCGCCCCAAATGGCACCCTGTTACCTATATAGTGGACTACTTTTGATAAAGAAGTGCACTATGTAGGTATAGGGAAAAGGGTGCCTAGAAGATTCTCTCACAGTAGCTTACTCACCACTACACTAAACTACTGGTCATATCTTTATGACTGCTGATATGTTGCTTTCTAGATAAACCATCCACATTAGCTTAGTCGTAATAATGATTATTCGTTGAGGTGTTATTGATAGTGGCCTGACCAGGAACAACTTCCAGGTCCTAGTTACAGCTACTATAACTAGGGCCCAGAGTTTTTCCTGCTCAGGATGGAATAACTCCTTGCCCTATAGTTGTGGGTTCTGTTAGTCAGACCGGGTTTACAGTATTCTGCAGTGGTGCCATTGTATCCTGGTGTACATAGAGGGTGTGGAAACATGAGGGCTGTCTTGACATGGATTTCCCTCCGCTCTGCTGTGCTTATGAGTTAATCATTGTCTTCTTTCCTTGTGCTGAGTAGGCTACAGTTAACCAGTTAACCCCTAATACTCCCCCACTACTCACATAAGGTATGGCACCATTGTGTCTGTATGATGGATGGCCCTCATGGCTTTTGCTGGGCTGGGGCAATGTGAACCCCCATAGAAATACCCTGTTTTCAAGTCAATGAGGTCATAATGTGTGATGCAGCGTGGGCTGCAGGGCCGACGTCGTGTTGGTTGACAGTGTTTCTGTATGCTAGGTGAACCATGGCGGCTACTCAGCTGTATGTTGCTGCAGTAAGACCAGGCCTATTGTGTTTTGAAACTGGGGGCGTCCATTTAAGCTGTGCTGTGTGTATTTATTTAAGTGGAGGGATAGACAACATGGTACTGACTCTTTAAAACAACCGTGTGTGTGTGTGTGTGTGTGTGTGACAGGACACGGCGGGGCAGGAGCGTTACAGGACCATCACCACAGCCTACTACAGAGGAGCCATGGGCTTCCTGCTCATGTATGACATCACCAACCAGGACTCCTTCTATGCTGTGCAGGACTGGTGGGTCATATCCCCTTCTGGATCAATAAAGTTTATTCAATTTGACACAGACATTCACACTAACTGTGTGTGTGTGTGTGCACAGGACTTGTGGGTACAGTACTCCCATGGGGCTCTGCTTTCTCCCTTACCTGTTGTTGTAAAATCGTGTTAAGTCATGAAACAGCTGGAATGCAAGGGTTTTCCAACACTATTTACCTCTGAGGTTATATACAGTAACAGATACATACTATTGTCATGAAAGTCGTATATTGATTGTCGTTGTCCGGTCTCCAGGGCGACCCAGATCAAGACGTACTCGTGGGACAACGCCCAGGTGATCCTGGTGGGGAACAAGGCTGACCTGGAGGACGACAGGCTGGTACCAGCAGAGGACGGACAGAGATTGGCTGATGAACTGGGTAGGAGAGAACACACACACACACACACACACACTGTCTGCCTCTCGCTCTCTCTGAGGACGGACAGAGACTGGCTGACAAGCAGGGTGGCAGAGATGCGCGCACACACACATGAGTGTATATACTCGTCTGTCTCCTGTCTCTCAACCTTAAAAGACAGACTAACATTGGTATATAGACAGTACACACCCAGAAAATAAACAAATAATGTATATGAATACTTCAACATATACACTCACAGAGAATACAAAACAAGTCAGTATTTTGCTGGGCTTGTTGCTTCTAGTAATCCTTTGTTTCCCTGTTCTCCTCCCTCTTTCTCCAGGGTTCCAATTCTTCGAGGCCAGTGCCAAAGACAACATCAACGTGAAGCAGGTGTTCGAGCGTCTCGTCGACGTCATCTGCGAGAAGATGAGCGAGAGCGTGAATGGGGAGCCCAGCCCATTGGCCAATCACAAGGGCCCCAGCCTGCAAGACACGCCCCCAGACAAGGGTGGCTGCTCCTGCTGATAACGCCTTAAACATACATACCGTATACATGCTCGTACACACACACACACTGAAAAAATTAAATACACAACCACTCCCACACACGCTCATTGACTTGCCAGAAATCTAGCGTTGTGAATGTACTTTTGGTTTTGTATAACATTGTTGCTACTATCCCTATTACCGACTGGTTCCCCAGTCTCTTGCACTCACTTTGCTTCTAACAACAGATTTCACATCAGTCCTCTTGTTTAGAATGAGCTGATGGAATGTATTTTGCTATAGGATAAGCTTCTCGGAGTAGTGTGACGTTTCCCCTAGACGCTGATCTTGGGTCAGTTTTACCTTCCCCCCACTAATGGTTAGGATTGGGGAGGGTAAGCTGATCCTAGATCTGTACCTAGGGGAGACTTCATCTGGGAACCTTCCCACAACCCAAGCCTAGCCTGAGAACTGTTGTTCAGGGCTGTAGTTCAGATATGTTTGATTGTGTCTTGATCATACTGCCCCCATGTGGATATTGAATGTTACTGCAGCAATAATGGAAGCACCCACTAATAGTGTCAATAGCTCAGGTGGGTCTGCTTAACGACAATGTAGGGCCCTGAGTTTCTCCTGGCTGCTTGGTGGAAAAACTCAAGGCCCGATACTAAGGGAGCGTCTAGAGGGCTGGCTTATGAGGCTATTGCTTAGGAATGTTCATCTGTAGCCTATACACTGTAAAACCAAAATGTCAGGTCAACTATGACTAACCAACCAACTTGCCAAAGTTTGTTGACTCAACTAGATGTTGGGGGTCAATTCAATTTCAATGCAGTCAATTCAGAAGCTGAACTTCCATTTTTATTCTCATGGAGTAACGTTGAGGAGAATTTAGAATTTCAGGTTACTCTCTGCATTGGCTGAATTGAAAAGGAATTGACCCCCAACCGTGCTGGACCTTCCTGCCCTGCACTGTCCCACTAACTACTGGAACTGAATGAGCTATTAGATTCTACATCAGACATTGAATGGAAAAACGACTTACTATATTTGTGTCTGGTTTGGTTGTGTTTTATAGGTTCATGTCTTAGTGCTCAGGTCAAATGTGAAAGTCAGAGCATGATTTCGTTTGATTAATGTCAGTCAATGACTGTCTGCTCAATCCCCTCGAATGAATGAAATAAAAAATGTAATGTCAATTGAATGAAGTCCGGTCAGGTGTATCTCTCCTTCTTTCATCCCAAAATATCTTCATTTGCCTACGATCAATTACAGTAACTGTTTAGTAACATGTGACTTCCTCATTCAATGGTTGTCGTAGAAACGGCTTCTAATTACTGTATACTGTAAGGTGAATGCTATGAACTCCCATGTCAGTCCACAGGTATGAATACAGTTTACTTGTTGCTGTTTGTGGTCATTTGACATAGACCTAGTATGTCTGTCTACCTTAGACATCATCTAATGTTTCTAATCTCCCAGATGTTCCATTCATAAAAGGGGTAAGAGTAGAGTTGAGGGATAGGTTTGGTTCTGTCCCAAATGGCACCCTATTCCCTATAGGTCCTGGTCAAAAGTAGTGCACCACATACGGAATAGGGTGCCATTTGGGTTGTTGGCAGATATTTTTTATACAGCAGTGCTTATTGGACTTAGCGACAGGTCATAACACTTGGCTGAGTGACGTCAACGTGTGCAGGTTATGACAAACGTCTTCCTGGTCTATAAATAAACGACGAGCCAAGCAGTGAACATTGAGGGAGTGCAATACCATACCTTTGAATGAAAGGGAGTTTGAAATACCTTGTCTTCTTGAGGTTCAATAGATCCTGAAGCACAGTGTGACATAAGATCAGCATACAGTGTATTCGGAAAGTATTCAGACCCCTTGACTTTTTCCACATTTTGTTACATTAACTTATTATAAAATTTATTTAAAAAATTCCCTTCATCAATCTACACGCTACCCCATAATGACAAAGCATAAATAGGTTTAGACATTTTTGTAAATGTATTAAAAGGAACTGAAAATAATATTTACATAAATACTCAGACCCTTTACTCAGTACTTTGTTGAAGCACCTTTGGCAGCGAATACAGCCTCAAATCTTCTTGGGTATGACGCTACAAGCTTTTCACACCTGTATTTTGGGAGTTTCTCCCATTCTTCCCTGCAGATCCTCTCAAGCTCTGTCAGGTTGAATGGAGAGCGTTGCTGCATTTTTAGGTATTTTGATATTTTTTAACCTTCATTTAACTAGGCAAGTCAGCTAAGAACACATTCTTATTTACAATGATGGCCTAACCCGGACGACGCTGGATCAATTGTGCACCACCCTATGGGACTCCCGATCACGGCCGGTTGTGATACAGACCGGGATCAAACCAGGGTCTGTAGTGACACCTCTAGCACTGAGATGCAGTGCCTTAGACCACTGTGGGAAGTCAATCCAGAGATGTTTGTTCGGGTTCAAGTCCGGGCTCTGGCTGACGGACAATTCCTTCTACATCATGGTTTGGTGTTTGCTCTGACATGAACTGTCAGCTGTGGGACCTTATATAGACAGGTGTGTGCCTTTCCAAATCATGTCCAATCAATTGAGTTAACCACAGTTCAACTCCAATCAAGTTGTCAAAACATCTCAAGGATGATCAGTGGAAATCGGATGCACCTGAGCTCAAGAGTCTCATAGCAAAGATGCTGAATACCTATGTAAACAAGGTATTTTTGATTTTTTTATTTGCAAGCATTTCTAAAAACCTGTTTTCGCTTTGTCATTATGGGGTATTGTGTGTAGATTGAGGGAATTGTTTTATTGAATCCATTTTAGAATAAGGCTGTAACGTCACAACATTCTGAAAAAGTAAATGGGTCTGAATACTTTCCGAATGCTCTGTATAGTTGTGTTTTCACCCTCGAGTGTGTGTGTGTGTGTTTTCACCCTCTAGAGTGTGTGTGTTTTCACCCTCTAGAGTGTGTGTGTTTTCACCTTCTAGTGTGTGTGTGTTTTCACCTTCTAGAGTGTGTGTGTGTGTGTGTTTTCACCCTCTAGAGTGTGTGTGTGTGTGTTTTCACCCTCTATAGTGTGTGTGTTTCACCTTCTAGAGTGTGTGTGTGTTTTCAACCTCTAGAGTGTGTGTGTGTTTTCACCCTCTAGAGTGTGTGTGTGTTTTCACCCTCTAGAGTGTGTGTGTGTTTTCACCCTCTAGAGTGTGTGTGTGTGTTTTCACCCTCTAGAGTGTGTGTGTGTTTTCACCCTCTAGAGTGTGTGTGTGTTTTCACCTTCTAGAGTGTGTGTGTGTGTTTTCACCCTCTAGAGTGTGTGTGTGTTTTCACCCTCTAGAGTGTGTGTGTGTGTGTTTTCACCCTCTAGAGTGTGTGTGTGTTTTCACCCTCTAGAGTGTGTGTGTGTTTTCACCCTCTAGAGTGTGTGTGTGTTTTCACCCTCTAGAGTGTGTGTGTGTGTGTTTTCACCCTCTAGAGTGTGTGTGTGTTTTCACCCTCTAGAGTGTGTGTGTGTGTGTTTTCACCCTCTAGAGTGTGTGTGTGTGTGTTTTCACCCTCTAGAGTGTGTGTGTGTTTTCACCCTCTAGAGTGTGTGTGTGTGTGTTTTCACCCTCTAGAGTGTGTGTGTGTGTGTTTTCACCCTCTAGAGTGTGTGTGTGTGTGTTTTCACCCTCTAGAGTGTGTGTGTGTTTTCACCCTCTAGAGTGTGTGTGTTTTCACCCTCTAGAGTGTGTGTGTGTTTTCACCTCCGTCATAAAGTTCCCTCTAGTAGGACTTTAGCCACCAGGAAGTTGTCCTACACTAGAAACCAATCAGTGGTGCGCTGGTCACTTCCTCCCTCCCCTCATGTGTGTTTGTGAGACCTGTGGGGGTGGGTGAGGATAAAGGGCCAGATAGAGACGAACACTCCTCTCAAACATCAACAGTCATCACCTCAGCACAGGTAAGAGACTCAATTCTTCTACTCCATTTAAAATAACCCACAATACACAAACTTGAATGATATAATCATATTTGTCTGATGTGCTACATAAAAACCCCATGAAAACCAGTACTTTCTTCAGTAAATAAACTAATACTCAATGTAATACATTTTGTGACACAGGTCACATTTGCATCTAATTTGCAACAGAAAGTCAGATCATATACATCCAGGGAAATTGTTCTATTTAACTGATAGATTGTATAAAAAAATATTTATTTTTTTGTCTGTAAAAAGGGAGATTATTTTTGGGATTAATAAATTACTTATTAACATGAACCAGGTTACTGTTGTATGAACCTTCCTGTATCTAAGGGGAGAACTTTGCCCAGTGGATGAAAGAGTGGTTCACATTAAAGTTCTAACAGTCATGAGATCAAATGGCATCTTATTAATGATGTGGTAATATTTTGATGGTGCTGCTGCATTCTCATACATTAGTCATGTAACGAGAGGGAAACTGAGACTCCTGGGATGGTGTTGTTGATAAGTCACATTTAGGGCCAGTTTCATGGACACATGCTATTTAGTCCAGGACTAGACGTAAATCCTCGTCCGGGAAACTCACCCTTACCTTTGTTTTAAGAACAAGGTAACATTCTGCCTCTCAATCTTGTTATTTCCTGGTCACGGGGACGTTTATGGCCCTGTGGGTAGCAGGTTAAAGTTGTCAAAGTACACTAAAGACTGACGCATAAACAGCAATAAGGAACAACCTGGTCATTGTGGCAATTAAAACTAGGCTTGGTCTCATCCAGTGACACTTCTCCAGTTCACGGGAAGCCAGCGAGCTGCTAGAGAAGAGGGTATAAACTAATACAGGATTTGACATAACAATTCAAAACGATACGTCTGCGTGTGTTGTGGAGTCTTTCCTATGATAATAAAGTATAATAGGCTACAATAGACAACTCTGGCCAAAACAACTAGGCTTGGACTCGTCCAGAGACACTTTTCCAATTCCCACGAAAGCCAACAAGCTACTGAAAAAACAGACCATAAAGATATTATGGGGGTTGATAGCTAAGTCTCTGTATCTCATGGAGGTGTTTTCTATGCTACTGAACGTCAGTGACTGCCAGGAAGATTCTGATAAGACTCCTTGACTGTTCCAATAATACCAACGCCTGTAAAATACCTCTAGTAATAAAACATCCACTCTGAGCGTGTCCCAAATGACCAGAACCCATTAATTAACAGTTATCTGCCAAGTAGCTCCGACTTCAAGTAAAAGAGATGGACTGGTACTTGCAAGGTCTTGCAAGGTGTGAAATCCATATTACCAGTCTAAGGGTTTTTGAGGGGTGTTGGACTGACAATTGAAATGAGGAAGCAAGCGACATTGTGATTGGTAGGTCTTAGAATTTGGCTGGCAAACAACACAGCTTTACAAAATGGAAATGTTGGTTCGGTGGTTGTCTTTTCTGATTGTTCATTTCAACTCCAAACCCAGTTTATTTCTCCGTGAAAACAAATAAAATGCTAAATTTAGAGAGCATTTATTTCGCCCCATAACCGTCTCCTTCTCCCTGGTTAATGTGTAACTAAAATGGATGCCATGCCATTGTAAAATGACTCAGACAAGCCTGGTATAACATCCTGTGGTCTTGTAACCAGACAGGTTGGCTGTCTAGTTACAACTCCACAGCTTTATGTACACACACACACACACACACTGGCCTGAAACCGTAACTGACTGAATATTCTGCATGTCCAAGTCCATCTCCTAAACTCACTGTTGAAGTTTTGTTTTGTTTTTCAGGAGAAGGAAACAACAGACGGCAAAGATGTGTTGCTCCGGGTTTCTCAAGATTATGATGTTCATCTTCAATGGAGCCATCTTTGTAAGATTCAACTTCTATTCAGCTAACATTCAATTATCCCCCATCTCCTATATTCCAGAATATTCACACCAAAACAGTCTATAGAAAGCTTCTGTTTTTAGCATAATATGCTATTAAATTCACTAAGGTTTTATAGTACTGAAAGGAGTTTGATGGCTTTGAATTAAGTTGTCACTTCCCCTGTCCTCTTTAGCACTCTGGATTTGTAGATGTCCACATAAGCGCCATTTTGAACCCAAGCCTCCTGACCTGTTAGGGTCAATGACCCCTTAGATATTTTCAAGGTCATTCAGAGAGCGAACAGGATAAGAAAGTGCACTTCAGAACAGGAATGTGTCACATCCAAGTTCCACAGGGACCATAAATGACAGTCATATCTTTGTGAGGATAGATTTGTGTATTGAGGAAAACTTTACCTAAACTTAGCAAAAAAAGAAATGTCCTCTCACTGTCAACTGCATTTATTTTAAGCAAACTTAACATGTGTAAATATTTGAGTGAACATAACAAGATTCAACAACTGAGACATAAACTGAACAAGTTCCACAGACATGTGACTAACAGAAATGGAATAATGTGTCCCTGAACAAAGGGGGGGGGGGGGGGGGGGGGAGGGGGTCAAAATCAAAAGAAACAGTGAGTATCTGGTGTGGCCACCAGCTGCATTAAGTACTGCAGTGCATCTCCTCCACATGGACTGCACCAGATTTGCCAGTTCTTGCTGTGAGATGTTACCGCACTCTTCCACCAAGGCACCTGCAAGTTCCCGGACATTTCTGTGGGGAATGGCTCTAGCCCTCACCCTCCGATCCAACAGGTCCCAGACGTGCTCAATGGGATTGAGATCTGGGCTCTTCGCTGGCCATGGCAGAACACGGACATTACTATCTTGCAGGAAATCACGCACAGAACGAGCAGTATGGCATTGTCATGCTGGAGGGTAATGTCAGGATGAGCCTGCAGGAAGGGTACCACATGAGGGAGGAGGATGTCTTCCCTGTAATGCACCACATTGACATTGCCTGAGTGACAACAAGCTTAGTCCGATGATGCTGTGACACACCACCCCAGACCATGACGGACCCTCCACCTCCAAATTGATCCCGCTCCAGAGTACAGGCCTCGGTGTAACGCTCATTCCTTCTATGATAAACGTGAATCCGACCATCACCCCTGGTGAGACAAAACCGTGACTCATCAGTGAAGAGCACTTTTTGCCAGTCCTGTCTAGTCCAGCGACAGTGGGTTTGTGCCCATAGGCGACACTGTTGTCGGTGATGTCTGGTGAGGACCTGCCTTACAACAGGCCTACAAGCCCTCAGTCCAGCCTCTCTCAGCCTATTGCAGACAGTCTGAGCACTGATGGATTGTGCGTTCCTGGTGTAACTCGGGCAGTTGTTGTTGTCATCCTGTACCTGTCCTGCAGGTGTGATGTTCGGATGTACCGATCCTGTGCAGGTGTTGTTACACGTGGTCTGCCACTGGGAGGATGATCAGCTGTCCGTCCTGTCTCCCTGTAGCGCTGTCTTAGGCATCTCACAGTACGGACATTGCAATTTATTGCCCTGGCCACATCTGCAGTCCTCATGCCTCTTTGCAGCATGCCTAAGGCACGTTCACCCAGATGAGCAGGGACCCTGGGCATCTTTCTTTTGGTGTTTTTCAGGGTCAGTAGAAAGGCATCTTTAGTGTCCTAAGTTTCCATAACTGTGACCTTAATTGCCTACCGTCTGTAAGCTGTTAGTGTCTTAACAACCATTCCACAAGTGCATGTTCATTAATGGTTTATGGTTCATTGAACAAATCAAATCAAATGTATTTATATAGCCCTTCGTACATCAGCTGATATCTCAAAGTGCTGTACAGAAACCCAGCCTAAAACCCCAAACAGCAAGCAATGCAGATGTAGAAGCACGGTGGCTAGGAAAAACTCCCTAGAAAGGCCAGCATGGGAAACAGTGTTTAAACCCTTAACAAAGAAGATCTGTGAAGTTATTTGGATTTTTACGAATTATCTTTGAAAGACAAGGTCCTGAAAAAGGGACATTTCTTTTTTTGCTGAGTTTATATACTCTCTGGTTATGATATTACCCAGAACTAATATTGTAAGTCATTTTTAGTCACAGTAAGAAGATGAATTACCTGCCTTGTCATACTAGCTAATTACTGTGGGTTCGGGATTTCTTTCAAAAATTGTGAAGTTAATGGTTGCAGAGATGACCATATTGTGTATGATGACAACATTTGCCCCACTTATTCTCCACGACGCATTCTAATGATATGGTTTAGAGTTTTCAAAGAACATTCCAAGTATACTCCCTGTACTCTTCATCAACATTTTCCCAAACACTAAAACTATCCCCTCCCCTTATTTCTCCTCTTTCTCTCTCCCACCTCCCTGTTGTGTGTATCAGTTGGCAGGTGTGGCCATCCTGGCAGTGGGGGTGTGGGTGAAGGTGGACAGTGGCTCTCTACTGGGAGTACTAGACAACATTAAGGACGCCCCAGCAGAACTGGGCCAGCTGGCTAACGTGGCCTACCTGCTCATGGGGGTCGGAGGGGTCCTGCTGATCATGGGCTTCCTAGGGTGCTGTGGAGCCATGAAGGAGTCCAGGTGTATGCTGATGCTGGTGTGTCATCTTTGACCATTGAACATAAATATTCAGAAATCGATTTAATACAAATACCAACTTGACTTTTACTCTGTTTATTTTTGAATATTCGTACTGGTATGGAAAGATTAATTCATTATTTGTTACTTTAAAAAAAATGTTTTGTGCAAAATTACTTTCTTTGTTGATATACACAATTATATATTTATAGAATTTTGACCTTTGATCTAATGTGATAGTTTTGACCCTTTGTTTTTTTCCCATCAAACCCTTAACCCCTGTATGCTTGTCTGTTCCTTTCCAGTTCTTCATCATCATCCTGATCATATTCATTGCAGAGGTGGCTGGGTGCGTGGTGGTCCTCGTCTTCCAACCACTGGTAGGTAGTTATTAACACTGTATGGGCCCTGGTCTTGTGATTATTGTGACTTTGCCATTGTAATTGTTTGTAAGCTTGTGTAGTCAAATGAATCTATGATCGTATGCTATCCATTTGTTGTTTGTATGCTGTTCTTTGTATGACATTTTAATATTTGATTATTAACCAATGATATTAGGCCACTCTTAGCCATGATTACAGACACCTGTGTCTTTTGATACAATATAAACGAGTCATCCCGCAGTGTTTGTGATTATACCCTGATGAAGACAGCTTGGCTGTCGAAACGTTGGTAATTCCATTTTTGCATCTGAGCTCCTAGAGTGTGCGGCTCTCTTTTATTTTCAAGTTTTCTACTCCGCTAGCCAGCACCTCGTCTTAATAGGTGTGCGTTTCTTTTTCTTCTAGATGGTTTTGTTCATATTGGCAGATAAAAACAGTTTTTATACAGTAGTAAATCAAATAGCCTAATGTTGGGACAATAAAGATGTTCTGAATTTGTGGAAATGGGTTTGTGTTCTGTTTTGTATGTTTTAGGCTAAGGAAGTTCTTGAGGACCTTAGTGAGAAGGTTGTTGACAGCATTCAAAAAGACTATGGGAAGGATGAGAGCCTGACTTCACTATGGAATGGTACCATGGAACAGGTATACTTCATTCATTCACACTACTATATTAAGTAGTGAATTTACTGCCACTCTGCCAGTGGATGTTATTAGCGCCCTTCTGTGTACTCAATAAATGCATAGGTTCTTATGCAGATTATTTACAGGTTTCAGAGAAGGCAGTGGTGCTTGGCTACGCTAGTTGCTTACTGTGTTCTGTAGATGCTACCATGTCATAATGATTTGTGTCTCTGTGCTTCCCTCTTAGTTCAAGTGCTGTGGATACCGCAATTACACAGACTTCGATGGATCCCCTTTCCAAGAGAACCCAACTGACCCTACGTACCCACCAACATGTTGCAGTAAAACTGAAACGTGCACAGCTGCTGCTGCTGAACGCTCGGTACAGAGATCTAACAGTACAATACAGGGTCTTCCGATGTGCTGTGTTTAGACCAGCAGGGTTTCCTTACACTTTGGTTGGGTCACATAGTCATGAACATCTCCTGCCCCCGGCTAGGTTTTACATTTAATAGCCTGTGTTTGTGTGTTTATAATCATTGAATAGCCATGCAGCTATCTAATTCTAATACTGGAGTGCTGTTTCCTCCCCAGAATGTCATTGGCTGCTTTACCATGTTGCTGAACCTGATAGAGGACAACGCTGTCATCATTGGAGCTGTTGGACTGGGCATCGCTGCGCTTGAGGTACAGTACACCTGTTACAATACTATCAGCATCCCAAATAGCATCCTATTCCCTACATAGTGCCCAACGTTTGACCAGAGCCCTATGGGCCCTCTTCAGGAGTAGTGCATTATAAAGGTGTTAGGGTGCAATTTGGGCCCTAGTCAAAAGTAATGCACTATAAAGGGATTAGGATGCCATTTGGAACGTAACCATTATATTCCGTTAACACTTGTGACGTGTCATCGTTTCAGATTGCTGCCATGGTGGTGTCAATGGTTCTCTACCAACAGATTGGTAACAAGTAGCACTGAGGACCCCGACATCCAGGACCACGCCTGTTTAACCATCATCATTGCCTCACCTTGACACCTTCAGTCGACATGTTTAATTTCAAACACCAAAGATTATTAAAATATTTCAATTCTAAAAGAAAAACAAGAGAGGAAGGAGCGTTGTTCAAAACCCTGTTGTGACTCGATCACCTCCATGGTATATCAACAATATCTGGGCACATATACTGTATAGGGCCTACTGTATACATTCAGTACTTATTTATGTGTAAATTAGATTCCTTTATCTCTATCCTTATTTGTTTATTGCTGAAGCTGAAGACTTTACATGAAGGTATGATGTTTTGAGAAGGTAATTGCTTTACACTTGCTCTAACTGGCAAGACTTTTTATTTTATTTTTTATTCTACAGTCTTGAATGGATATACAGTGTCTCATTTTGTACATATAAATATTGAAGTTTAGAAATTACCACATTCAATCTGACTTGTTTATTTCTTGTTCTATTCTTTACGAGGAAATTAAACATGTTCTTATATGCAATAGTTTCTCAATCATATTCACCTAAAGTTGGCATCTACTAGGCTACTTTTTAGATCAGACTTGCAGATTCGGTGCCTCTTTTTAAATCCCTGCTGAAGACAAGACTTTTATGAAGATGCTTTTAATGTATGATTTTAATTAGCAATTTTTCAATTCTCCTTCCTCCTGTCTTTGTTAGTATTTATATTTTATGATATGAAGCACTTTTACTTGTATTGACAGCCTGGTCTCAGACTAGATGTAACATAGTAAATGTAAATCTGTGAAATGCAAATTAGTATGATATGTTACTTTTGGTATGGTTACATAACAGATGGTTAATTAAATGAAAGCAGGGTGGTTGACTGGGTGGGCGTATAAGGCGAACTTCTAGCAACCCAAAGGTTGAGAGTTTGAACCTCATCACGGACAACTTTAGAAACTACTTACTACTTTTTTGCTACTTTGCAACTACTTAACATGCTAGCTAACCCTTCCCCTAACCCTTTTAGCTAACCATAACCATTTTAGCTAACCATTTCCCTGACCTTAACCCTAACCCCTAGCCTAGCTAACATTAGCCAGCTAGCTAACGTTAGCCACCTAGCTATATTTTGTTACATTGTATGTTTTATTGTAATTTGTAACATATCATACGAAATGGGTGGTGAACATCCTTAAATTAATACATACCCTACAAAATGTCACATATCATACTTTATACAGTGCCTTTCGAAAGTATTCAGACCCCTTGACTTTTTCCACATTTTGTTACGTTACTGGCTTATTCTAAAATGTATTACATTGCTTTCTCCCCCTCAATCTACACACATAATGACAAAGCAAAAATATTTATAAAAACTGATATCCAATTTACATAAGTATTCAGACCATTTACTCAGTACTTTGTTGAAGCACCTTTGGCAGCAATTACAGCATTGAGTTTTCTTGGGTATGACGCTACAAGCTTGGCACGCCTGTATTTGGGGAGTTTCTCCCATTCTTCTCTGCAGATCCTCTCAAACTCTGTCAAGTTAGATGGGGAGCATTGCTGCACAGCTATTTTCAGGTCTCTCCAGAGACTTTCGATCGGGTTCAAGTCCGGGCTCTGGCTGGGCCACTCAAGGACATTCAGAGACTTGTCCCGAAGCCACTTCTATGTTGTCTTGGTTGTGTGTTTAGGGTCGTTGTCCTGTTGGAAGGTGAACCATTGCCCCAGTCTGAGGTCCCAAACGCTCTGGAGCAGGTTTTCATCAAGGGTCTCTCTGTACTTTGCGCCGTTCATCTTTCCCTCATTCCTGACTAGTCTCCCAGTACCAGCCACTGAAAAAGATCCCCACAGCATGATGCTGTCACCACCATGCTTCACTGTTGGGATGGTGCCAGGTTTCCTCCAGATGTGAAGCTTGGCATTAAGGCCAAAGAGTTCAATCTTGGCTTCATCAGAACAGAGAATCTTGTTTCTCATGGTCTGAGAGTCCTTTAGGTGCCTTTGGGCAAACTCCAAGTGGACTGTCATGTGCCTTTTCTTGAGGAGTGGCTTCCGTCTGGCCACTCTACTATAAAGACCTGATTGGTGGAGTGCTGCAGAGATGGTTGTCCTTCTGGAAGGTTCTCCCATTTCCACATAGGAACTTTGGAGCTCTGACAGAGTGACCATCAGGTTCTTGGTCACCTCCCTGACCAAGGCCCTTCTTCCCCGATTGCTCAGTTTGGCCAGGTGGCCAACTCTAGGAAGAGTCTCTGTTGTTCCAAACTTCTTCCATTTAAGAATGATGGAGGCCACTGTGTTCTTGTGGACCTTCAAGGCTGCATATATTTTTTGATATCCTTCCCCAGATCTGTGCCTTGGCACAACCCTGTCTCGGAGCTCTACGGACAGTTCCTTCGACCTCAAGGCTTGGTTTTTGCTCTGACATGCACTGTCAACTGTGGGACCTTATATACATACACAGGTGTGTGCCTTTCCAAATCACGTACAATTAATTGAATTTACCACAGGTGGATTCCAATCAAATTGTAGAAGCATCTCAAGGATGATCAATGGAAACAGGATCAATTTCGAGTCTCATAGAAAAGATGCTGAATACTTAAGTAAATAAGGTATTTGTTTTTTATTTTAAATACACTTGCTAACATTTCTAAAAACCTGTTTTCGCTTTGTCATTATTGGATATTGTGTGTAGATTGCTGAGGGGATAAAAAATATATATTTTAGAATAAGGCTAACGTAACAAAATGTGGAAAAAGTCAAGGGGTCTGAATACTTTCCGATGGGCTGTAGCTTGTCATAGATTTACATACAGAATAATATGAAATGCTCTGATACCAGGTTCCTATTGAAAAGCACAATAGAAATAAAGTTAACATTGTATCCTCGAGCTACATCTATTGTTACAAAATGTTAATTGTGACACCTCTGATTATGACCTTATGACCCAGAACTGCGTTGCCCTGGGAAACGGGTGCGCATTGCCATGAAGAAGGTTCGTGCTCGTGCCCCTGTCAAAAGAAGATACCAATAGCAAGTTAGCTTGTCAGCTGGGCTAGCTAAATACAACTTGTAGCCTACAAAAAGGTCATTAAGAATGCAAGCGCAACTCATTAATTTGCCAATTATTGAACAGCTAATAAGGAATTTCATAACTTTTAGCTTTTGCCTTTGGCCAATTATATACACAGTAACTAGCTAGCTAACGTTATTTAATTAGCTAAAAATGCACATTTTTCAAAAGGAATATGAAATATCCAAGCCTATAGTAGCTAGTTAACTTCTAGCTAACTTTGGATAACATTATTTTTGCATGTAATGAGTGTTTGTCATTTCAATGATGGATAACAATTCAACAACAACGTTGAGTATTGAACATTTCCAGATTATTGGTCTATGTGAAAAATGTTAACCTGTATGTATGGTTTCGGTAGATTGAACCAACCGGTTCATGACATTACAGCGCTGTCACCCATGTCCAGACTACATCACCTGTATGGCCTGTTGAGGTACCTGATGATGTTACTCAGTGGCATCATATTTGTAAGTGCATCGTTTTTTGTGTGCTTTTTGGGGGGGTTATCTGTAGATTATACCAAAAGAGGCTATTAGGCTGGACCTCAATCAAACCCACACTGCAGAACGATTACATTCACAACAACATGTAGGTTGGAGTGACAGTTCGATAGAATCATCAGACCACAGGGAATCAGAGAATCTCCTTTGAATCTCCATGGTGCTGCTTTTTAGGATGTCAATATAAATTAATGTATTTATGGTTGTTTGTAATTTTGCCTTGCCTTTTAATCATTATGTTTTATTGTTTTTACCATTGAGGACCACTTTGTAAATAAGCGTTTTAATTAACACTTTCAAGTGATATCCTCTGGGTCCATATTGTACACTTTGTTGTATATGTCTGTTACCCAAAATAAATTCAATTCAAATAGCTTTTTAGTCCAAGACTATGCTTAATCGGTTCTAGGAAACTGGCCCTATGTGTTACAGATGGTATGCTCAGGATAGTCCAACGTTTTAAATTCAATATAGTTTAGTTGAGGCCCTGCATTCATTTCAGAATCTAGTTTGATCAACTCTTAGCCCGTGTCTACAGTAATTGTTGGGGAAAACACGATAATGATGCATCAATATGATCAATCTCATGTTCTTTCACCCAATCAGTATGTCCAATGTCAATACACTCTATCAATACCCTTTACATTTTTACCTTTGTTAAGAACAAATTATTATTTTCAAAGACAACCCATTGTTCCTAGGCTAACTGCCTGTTCAGGGGCAGAACAGCAGATTTGTACCTTGTCAGCTCAGGGATTTGAACTTGCAACCTTTCGGTTACTAGTCCAACGCTCTAACAACCAGGCTACCCTCAATCTCATGGATGTGCATCTCATTCTCTACCCCAATATGGTCGCCTGACCAGTTCCCCCACGGGACACTGTCTTAAATCAGAAGGTTCTACAATCTAGTCATTCTAACTCTATGGTCCATCTCTTCCCCCATCCAGGTGAGTGGCCTTGTGCTGTTTGGCCTAGGCGTGTGGATTAGGTACGGGGCGGCCACCTTTGTCCAGGTGATGGGCTCTTTCTCGGCACAGCTGGTGACCATCAGCTATGTGTGTATGTGCCTGGGGGCCATCCTGTCTCTGCTGGGGTTCATTGGCTGCTATGGGGCCTGGAGCGAGAACCGCTGCCTCATCTTGCTGGTAAGAGACCGTGAATCCCAAACCACCCCCTCGCCCCGACCAATTCGCTCTGAGGGCCCTCTGTTGACGCGTGTTGTTGTCAAAACTCCAAGGGTGACTTCCAGAGGGTGACAAGGGGGTCAATAAACTCTAACTTCTGGACACACTCGTGACTTGATGGAGGCAATTCATGTTTCACTTTTAAATAATAAAACAAACATGAAATTCAAATGAGCAAATTCCCCCTGTCGTTTTACAAGATATAAACCTCATCGACAGTATAACATGGGGGGACTACCATTTGGGGCTCAGTCTAGAAGAAAGGTGGGTCACTTTTGTGGAGTGTAGTCTTCATAAAGTCTTGGTAATGGTTGAGAGTCTGTTAGAAGGAGCCATTTTGGCCTACTTATTTGGTTGTTGTGTTGTGTAGTCTATACCCTTGTTTCTCAAACCTCTCCTCGGGGACCCCCAGATGTTTCACAATTTTGTTGTAGCCCTGAACTAGAACACCTGGGCCACGTTCAGTTGCCAAATGTTGTCGAACATTGCAGATAGTGAAGCCATGAGTATAGCCGACATGATTTCTTTTTCCACATGTTGGAGAGGCATGTTTGTTCTACATAACATATTTCTATCTGAACGTTCCAAGATGTTGTGTCCTTCTGAACGGATTTAAGTAGTCAATCAAGGGCTTGATTATTAGTTGAATCAGATGTGCTAGGCAAGTTCCACAGAGAAATTTGATGGTTGCTCTATAGTCTTTGTGTATTCCACTTAAAGAGATTGAACGGGATCTTAAGCATTTACGAATTCGTAACATATCGTACGAATTGGAATTGCTAACATAGCATAAGAATTACATGATTTAAAAAATGATGATTTAAAAAAAATGATTTACAAAATTGTGCACACTTTTCAGACACCTGTTTTGGCTCGTGAGCTCTACTTTCAAAACTACTGGGTGAAATTATACAAAACATCTGTAGCGTCACTTTAATTTGTACACTAGATGGAACTATATGTTGGGTCACAGGAGACCAGGAAGTGGGAATGCACAGGTATAGAGAGTGTACAGTTCTTACCCTGCTCACCTTTGGAACTATGTTGTGGTTGATTCTAACCCTCTCCTTGATCTGACAGTATTTCTTCATCGTGTCCATGATGTTTACAGCTGAGGTTACTGGGGTTATTTTCATCTTGGTGTACAAAGATCTGGTAAGCAGATTATCCACTCACCCTCACTGTTTAAACTGTAAAGAAGATGCCATACAAAGCACATACGATCCACTCACACCCTCACTGTCTAAACTGCAAAATAAAAACTGTACGAAGCACAGACAATCCACATTGACCCTATCCTCACAGTCTAAACTGCAACAAAGATACTGTACAATGCACATATGATCTATTCACTTTCACTATCTAAACTGCAACAAAGAAACTGTACAAAGCACAGATGATTCACACACAGCCTTACTGTCTGAACTGCTACAAAAATACTGTAAAGTTTTCTTGGTGGGATTAACAGTCAAGCACTGGGGTAAATGATTGGGCGACTTCCTGTGTTTCAGGTGGAGGTTATGATTCGTGGAGCCAGTAAGGACTCTTTACGGATGTCCTATATGGGACCAACGGCTTCAGACCCCATATCAACAGCCTGGAACACCATCATGGTCCATGTGAGTGGGCTATGTGAACTCTGACTTTAAAGGGGCAATCAGCAGTTGCTACATTCATTTTTTGGACTTTTGGAATTATTTATATATAACCATTGATTCTTGAAGTTTATAACTTATAAATGCCTCATGAGCTTAGTTCAGAACCCAAAATATACTGTAAGCTTGTTTTACTCCAATGTTTGTGAACAAAGTAAATGTAAACAAACACTATATAGCCTAAAAACATTGTTACAACTATGATGTTGATATCATGGATGATCAGTCCTTGAATCCATATCTCTGTTTATGAATTTGAGAGTGGTTATATTTCTCCAGCCTCATCCCTCAGCTTTTTACCAAAACGGGTGGGGGGGACGCTTTGTCATCATTGTTTTTACTGCTGATTGCCGCTTAATACCAGTAGGATCTACCATACCCTGGGTACCAGTCTATCATTCCACTCCTTGCCTCTCCTTGTCATGCCAAACTTTGGCATATGACACGAACTACAAGGAGTGCAATGTTTGCACTAAACAGGTCTGGTTTTCAGACTAGAGCTACCGTTCTTCACTGTATATGTGCAAAAGCTCCGGAAGAAACATGTAAGCCCATCAATTGTAAATGGGAACCAATAGAAGCCCACCTGTTTCACTGTCTCAACGCTCTGCCTTTCTCTACTGTGTGCAGTACAAGTGCTGTGGCTTTGACAACTCCACGGAAGACTTCAAGAACTCCGTGTTCAGTGCTAACACTGGCCTGTTGTACCCCAAGACGTGCTGTGTTGACCTGACGAGCACCGCCTGCGACGGCCTCGACACCACCCAGGGCCTGATACACCCAAAGGTAGGGTAGACTTTTCCACATGAATAAGCCGAGCCAAACCAAGCTGTACCGAGCTGGCCTGGTTACACATCCACCATAGCTGGAACGACTTTGACCCCTTTCACTCTATCGTGTTGACCCACAGCAAACTGTTCTGGTTTGGATATTTTCTTACATTTGTCTTTTTCAGCATGGTTCCAGAAACTATGGTGGATGTAGCAGTGTCAAAAGTCATTACTCCGTTGCCTATTTCTAAGGGCCAAATCCTAATTTGGGTAGTGGCCATGTCTTGTGAAGGAACAGATGGTGACGTCCTCTTTATCTATCTGTCGGTCACCAGAGCTGCATTACCAAACTGATCAATGTGATCCGGGACCAAAGCGTCATCTTTGGCTCCACTGCTTCTGGGATCTGTGTCATGGAGGTAAGGGTCCTTTCAGATTAGCCCAAATTTATATGGTGAGATTTGCCCAAACTTACACTATCGTTCAAAAGTTTGGGGTCACTTAGAAATGACTTTGTTTTTGTCCATTAAAATAACATAAAATTGATCAGAAATACAGTGTAGACATTGTTAATGTTGTAAATGACTATTGTAGCTGGAAACGGCTGATTTCTTCTAATGGAATATCTCCATAGGCGTACAGAGGCCCATTATCAGCAACCATCACTCTTGTGTTCCAATGGCACGTTGTGTTAGCTAATCCAAGTTTATAATTTTAAAAGGCTAATTGATCATTAGAAAACCCTTTTGCAATTATGTTTTGCACAGCTGAAAATTGTTGTTCTGATTAAAGAAGCAATAAAACTGGCCTTCTTTAGACTAGTTGAGTATCTGGAGCATCAGCATTTGGGGGTTCGATTACAGGCTCAAAATGGCCAGAAACAAAGAACTTTCTTCTGAAACTCGTCAGTGTATTCTTGTTCTGAGAAATGAAGGCTATTCCATGCAAGAAATTGCCAAGAAACTGAAGATCTCGTACAACGCTGTGTACTACTCCCTTCACAGAACAGCGCAAACTGGCCCTAACCAGAATAGAAAGAGGAGTGGGAGGCCCCGGTGTACAACTGAGCAAAAGGTACAAGTGCATTAGAGTGTCTAGTTTGAGAAACAGACACCTCACAAGTCCTCAACTGGCAGCTTCATTAAATAGTACCTGCAAAACACCAGTCTCAACGTCAACAGGGAAGAGGCGACTCCGGGATGCTGGCCTTCTAGGCAGAGTTCCTCTGTCCAGTGTCTGTGTTCTTTTGACCATCTTTTATTTGTATTGGACAGTCTGAGATATGGCTTTTTCTTTGCAATTCTGCCTAGAAGGACAAGCAGCCTTCAATTCTCAGAACAAGAATAGACTGATGCGTTTCAGAAGAAAGTTCTTTGTTTCTGGCCATTTTGAGCCTGTAATCTCACCCACAAATGCTGATGCTCCAGATACTCAACTAGTCTAAAGAAGATCAGTTTTATTGCTTCTTTAATCAGAACAACAGTTTTCAGCTGTGCTAACATAATTGCAAAAGGGTTTTCTAATTATCAATTAGCCTTTTAAAATTATAAACTTGGATTAGCTAACACAATGTGACATTGGAACACAGGAGTGATGGTTGCTGATAATGGGCCTCTGTACGACTATGTAGATATTGCATTAAAAATCAGACGTTTCCAGCTACAATAGTCATTTACAACATTGTCTACACTGTATTTCTGATCAATTTTAATGTTATTTTAATAGACAAAAACAAGGACATTTCTAAGTGACCCCAAACTTTTGAATGGTAGCGTATATGGTGAGAGTTACCCAAATGTATATGGGGAGAGTTACCCAAATGTATATGGGGAGAGTTACCCAAATGTATATGGGGAGAGTTACCCAAATGTATATGGTGAGAGTTACCCAAATGTATATGATGAGAGTTGCCCAAATGTATATGATGAGAGTTGCCCAAATGTATATGGGGAGAGTTACCCAAATGTATATGATGAGAGTTACCCAAATGTATATGATGAGAGTTGCCCAAATGTATATGATGAGAGTTGCCCAAATGTATATGGGGAGAGTTACCCAAATGTATATGGGGACAAAATGACTAGAGGGTAGAGACATTGGCCACAAACAGCCACAGGTGGTTTCCATTGTGATCACCATCGTGTAAATGAACGTCTTAAACAGTAAATTGGCCTTGTGAATCAACATGGATCAGACAAAATAACACAATCACTGCTAGCTGTTATTGAGTCTCTCACTGAGGAAGACAGTGTCATGAATGGTCATTTCAATAGTGGATGCCAAGGCAGATAAGACTAAGGCTGCATCCCAAATGGAACCCTATTCCCTATATGGTGCACTATTTTTGACCAGGACCCATAGGGCTCTGATCAAAGGTAGTGCACCATGTACAGTAGGGAATAGTGTGCTATTTGGGATGCAGTCTTATGCTATTTGGGATGCAGATCTGCCTTTGCACCCACTAATGAAATGACTCCATTCATGACACTGTTCTCCTGAGAGACTCCACAACCACTAACACCACCCCAACACAAATGAACTGAAACATTAGCTTAGCCTCAAAGTTAGACTTTTGTGTTAAAACATAGTTTCCACATGCAGTGTGTGTGTGTGTGTGCGTGTGCGCGTGCTCGATGTGAACAACCCCATTACCACATGAGTGAACTCAGCAAAGCCAGCTAAACCTATTTCAGAAGAGTCAAAGTTAGACAGAGCTATAGCTCCCTTCCGTGGCCTGTGGTGTGTGTTAATGACGCTTCAATGTGTTTCCCGTGGCCAAATACGTGTGTGTGGTTTTTGTTGTGTGTGTCTGTTTCAGTTGGCGTCCATGATGGTGTCAGTAGTGTTGTTCGTCAGACTAGGCAACACCTATTATTAGACCAGCAGCAACACAGAGAACAGAGCCTGACCCAGGCATGGTAGGTCAACCAGACCAGAGACAACACCATAATAAATGAGACTTGCAGATGAAGCCTCCTTGTCAGTAGACTGTGGTTATTGTGGTGCTTAGGGACTGCTTAGGGTTTATGGTGGATGTGGGAGGGTGGGTGTGTCTCTCTGTATGTGAATGTGTGATGATTAGCAGGCTAGTGAACAGGAAAACTCTTTGACAACTACTCCCTCTTGTGGAATATATCTGAAGTGTCAGAGGCAGAATCACAGTATCATGGTCAGTCACATGTCTGGGAACATTAAGTAACATTGAGTTATATTATAATAATATATGCCATTTAGCAGACACTTTAATCCAAACAGGTTTACGGTAGTGCGTGCATACATTTTTGTTCTCCTTAACAGTTACTTCACTCACTAACAGATAGAAGCTGCCTATGGGAAAGTGGTCGAGGGGGGGTGGGGATGGGAATGTGGTCCAGGGGGGGTGGGGATGGGAAAGTTCATGTGTCAATTAACACAGAGCCCATGGGAACTCCTAGCAGGGTTCTAGAACTCCAGACAGCCAGTGACTGATCAGGTCATGGGTGAGAACACAGGACTAATGGCATTATGATGGGCCATAACAAGGGAGCTGGGCTTTATACCCACGGAACATAAACCCATTATGACTTTACCACCACATGTAGTGAAAGCCCCTTGTTTGGCTAGGTATTATTCTGTTGATACAGGGTAGCTCTCAAACTCACATCCTCAGAGCTTAGCAAAACTCTATAGGACTACTTCAAATGTCTTCACCACCTTTCAAACACTCACCTGTAATAAACGTAAACCCTTTGAAGTTGTCAATGTCAATGGATCTTATGACCCAGCAGGTGTAGTTCAGTCTGGGCGGTTCTTGATGTTTAAAGAAAGATGTTTTTATGGTATTATGTCATGTTTTGTGTTGATCCCAGGAAGAGTAGCTGCTGCTTCAGCAACTGCTAATGGGGATCCTAATAAAATCCTAAATGCTAGGTGTGATATACTGACCATTATCATGGGAATTATGACACCTTCCAAGAGGTGAAGGCTGGGTTGGTTATTTCTTATAAAAGGCTGCCACCAACTCCAGTGTCTCGTAGCCCAGACTGACAGCAAGGTTTCCATTTGGAACCTTGAACCACTAAAATATAGACAACCAATTGATTATTGATTTATTTGCTGCGGAATAATTAGTGTTTTCTGAATCTGGAACAAAATATCAAAGATTTTCTCTTTTTGTTGGGGAAAAATGACTTTCTTCATCAACTTTGTGTTTTTGTCCACATTTTCTGCCGTGGCTTTGTCTCTTCCATTCCCTCACAACTCCATCAAGAGCGTTCCTAAGAATGGCGCGAGCCGGGACTTTGAATCATCCGGTAACGGTCCAGTCGACGAACAGGAGCCTATTCGGGGAACGGTCAAAGTAGTCAAACTCAACCCCAATAACCTGGGTCTGTCGGGTCTTTTTAGACGAGGCGGGATTTTCCCCCGGGGTGCGCCCGGTCCGAGGATGCCTTTCCCAGCCTTCTTGTCCATGGGTCGCCCTGGCCCTCTTGCGCTCCCTGACAAAGCAGCTGCGGTGCCTCTGCATCCACTGTCACATCTGCACCACGACAGTCAGGGCAATGGCGGGGTGGGTATGAAGAAGAGGCAAGGATTTGAGATGTGGCAGAGGGCCATGGATAAGAGCGACCACAGTAAGACCATGTCCATGTCGCTGCCCCTCAGTCTCAAAGACTCTGCCAACAGACAGAGCTGCGCCGCGGTGCCTTTTACTCAGGTGAGACCTTTCAATTTTGGTTAACAATGACAAAGATGGTATAGGACAGTAGGCCTAATGTTTAATCAAATTATTATACTAAATTAGAAAGTTAAAAGGGATATGTTTTAATAAGTAGGGCCTAATGCTTGAAACATCAAAATACGAAATGTTTATGCGAGTCTAATTTTTAAAAATCGATCTTCCATGTACAGCGGATAACGTCCGATGGCTGCGACGCGGTAACAGTCCACAACAAACTGTGCTTCGGTCAATGCAGTTCGCTGTTCATTCCCTCTGGTTGGGAGTCTGCCAGGCTGACGGGTGCAGGGGGACACCGCCGTGCGCCATGTTCCCGCTGCGCTCCATCCAAGGCTCACACGGTGACGGTGCCTCTGCGCTGTGGGATGGAGGTGCGGGAGAAGCGCGTGATGGTGGTGGAAGAATGCAAATGTGAAACTGGTCGTGAGGAGGGGAATATCGAGGCTGTGGCCTCCATGCACTTGTAACTGAAGATACTGTAGTTTAAGGGCGACATTTTCCAGGTGCAAAAGCTCTGTGCGAATTAGAAAACGCACACTGCGAAATTATAAGGAAGTTTATAGTATTTTTTGCACATTGCAACGCAACATTCTTGCACTACGACAATATCGCCCTAAATACTTGTTTCCCCCCTCACAGCACCTGCTCTAGCCTATTTTGATGACTCTATTCATCATTTTTGGACAGAAAATATTTATATTGTGATGTCAGATGTGGACATTGATTATGTGTATTGTATGTGTGAGTCTGAATTTCTAATTCAGAGAAAAACGATTTGGAGGCAAGTGCCACCAATGATTGTTGACAAGTGACTAACATTTTTAGTCATGAACATTTCTGTTCAACCCTGTGGCAGAATGAGTCATCCACTCCACAGTGTAATCATGTTGAATAACTTGTTTAGTTTCATCTGAACTGAACTGCATTTTGTTTTTGTGAAATAAAAATGTCAATCTATTTTTGGCTTGTTACTTGGTTTTACCCTTGATGTGCTTTGATTCATGCAAGAGAATCTACATAGAAAACATGTAGTATTCCAAGAGAATATACATAGAAAACATGTAGTATTCCAAGAGAATCTACATAGAAAACATGTAGTATTCCAAGAGAATCTACATAGAAAACATGTAGTATTCCAAGAGAATCTACATAGAAAACATGTAGTATTCCAAGAGAATATACATAGAAAACATGTAGTATTCCAAGAGAATCTACATAGAAAACATGTAGTATTCCAAGAGAATATACATAGAAAACATGTAGTATTCCAAGAGAATCTACATAGAAAACATGTAGTATTCCAAGAGAATCTACATAGAAAACATGTAGTATTCCAAGAGAATCTACATAGAAAACATGTAGTATTCCAAGAGAATATACATAGAAAACATGTAGTATTCCAAGAGAATATACATAGAAAACATGTAGTATTCCAAGAGAATCTACATAGAAAACATGTAGTATTCCAAGAGAATATACATAGAAAACATGTAGTATTCCAAGAGAATCTACATAGAAAACATGTAGTATTCTAAGAGAATCTACATAGAAAACATGTAGTATTCCAAGAGAATCTACATAGAAAACATGTAGTATTCCAAGAGAATATACATAGAAAACATGTAGTATTCCAAGAGAATATACATAGAAAACATGTAGTATTCCAGGAGAATATACATAGAAAACATGTAGTATTCCAAGAGAATATACATAGAAAACATGTAGTATTCCAAGAGAATATACATAGAAAACATGTAGTATTCCAGGAGAATATACATAGAAAACATGTAGTATTCTAAGAGAATCTACATAGAAAACATGTAGTATTCCAAGAGAATCTACATAGAAAACATGTAGTATTCCAAGAGAATATACATAGAAAACATGTAGTATTCCAAGAGAATATACATAGAAAACATGTAGTATTCCAGGAGAATATACATAGAAAACATGTAGTATTCCAAGAGAATATACATAGAAAACATGTAGTATTCCAAGAGAATATACATAGAAAACATGTAGTATTCCAGGAGAATATACATAGAAAACATGTAGTATTCCAAGCACTAAAGTATTCCAGTAGTATCGGCCTCCATGTTTTATTAAAATGTTTTAGTGCAGTTTCACCACACTCCAGTTACATCTGAAAGCAGTGAACTGCCCAAATGGCACCCTATTTGTTACGGTGCGTGAATGAGGACCCAAAAGCGAATCAACTTAAACAGAGCTTCTTTAATTACCAAACATAGGTAGGCTCAGATGGACCGGCAGATTCCGACAGGACAGGACAAGGTTACAGCAAACATGACGACAGTCTGGTTCAGGCATGAATGACACAAACAAACAAGAATCCGACAAGGACAGGAGCAGAAACAGAGAGAGATATAGGGGACTAATCAGAGGGAAAAAGGGAACAGGTGGGAAAAGGGGTGACGAGGTGGTTAGGAGGAGACAAGGCACAGCTGGGGGAAAGAGGGGGTGGAAAGGTAACCTAACAACGACCAGCAGAGGGAGACAGGGTGAAGGGAAAGGACAGAGACAAGACAACATGACAGTACATGACAGTACCCCCCCACTCACCGAGCGCCTCCTGGCGCACTCGAGGAGGAAACCTGGCGGCAACGGAGGAAATCATCAATCAGCGCACGGTCCAGCACGTCCCGAGAGGGAACCCAACTCCTCTCCTCAGGACCGTACCCCTCCCAGTCAACTAGGTACTGATGACCACGGCCCCGAGGACGCATGTCCAAGATTTTACGGACCCTGTAGATAGGTGCGCCCTCGACAAGGATGGGGGGGGGGGGGGGGGAAGACGAGCGGGGGCGCGAAGAACGGGCTTAACACAGGAGACATGGAAGACCGGGTGGACGCGACGAAGATATCGCGGAAGAAGAAGTCGCACTGCGACAGGATTAATGACCTGAGAGATACGGAATGGACCAATGAACCGCGGGGTCAACTTGCGAGAAGCCGTCTTAAGGGGAAGGTTCTGAGTGGAGAGCCAAACTCTCTGACCGCGACAATATCTAGGGCTCTTAGTTCTACGCTTATTAGCAGCTCTCACAGTCTGCGCCCTATAACGGCAAAGTGCAGACCTGACCCTCTTCCAGGTGCGCTCGCAACGTTGGACAAAAGCCTGAGCGGAGGGGACGCTGGACTCGGCGAACTGAGATGAGAACAACGGAGGCTGGTACCCGAGGCTACTCTGAAAAGGAGATAGCCCGGTCGCAGACGAAGGAAGCGAGTTGTGGGGGTATTCTGCCCAGGGGAGCTGTTCTGACCAAGACGCAGGGTTGCGAAAAGAAAGACTGCGTAAGATGCGACCAATAGTCTGATTGGCCCGTTCTGCTTGACCGTTAGACTGGGGGTGAAAGCCGGAAGAGAGACTGACGGAAGCCCCAATCAAACGGCAAAACTCCCTCCAAAATTGAGACGTGAATTGCGGACCTCTGTCCGAAACGACGTCTGACGGAAGGCCATGAATTCTGAAAACATTCTCGATGATGATTTGTGCCGTCTCTTTAGCAGAAGGAAGCTTAGCAAGGGGAATGAAATGAGCCGCCTTAGAGAACCTATCGACAACCGTAAGAATAACAGTCTTCCCCGCTGACGAAGGCAGTCCGGTGACAAAATCTAAGGCGATGTGAGACCACGGTCGAGAGGGAATAGGAAGCGGCCTGAGACGGCCGGCAGGAGGAGAGTTACCGGACTTAGTCTGCGCGCAGACCGAACAAGCAGCCACGAAACGACGCGTGTCATGCTCCCGGGTGGGCCACCAGAAACGCTGGCGAATGGAAGCAAGCGTACCCCGAACGCCAGGGTGGCCGGCTAACTTGGCAGAGTGAGCCCACTGAAGAACGGCCAGACGAGTAGGAACGGGAACGAAAAGAAGGTTCCTAGGACAAGCGCGCGGCGACGGAGTTTGAGTGAGTGCTTGCTTTACCTGCCTCTCAATTCCCCAGACAGTCAACCCGACAACACGCCCCTCAGGGAGAATCCCCTCGGGGTCAGTGGAGGCTACTGAAGAACTGAAGAGACGAGACAAAGCATCAGGCTTGGTGTTCTTAGAGCCCGGACGATAAGAAATCACGAACTCGAAACGAGCGAAAAACAGCGCCCAACGCGCCTGACGCGCATTAAGTCGTTTGGCAGAACGGATGTACTCAAGGTTCCTATGGTCAGTCCAAACGACAAAAGGAACGGTCGCCCCCTCCAACCACTGTCGCCATTCGCCTAGGGCTAACCGGATGGCGAGCAGTTCGCGGTTACCCACATCATAGTTACGTTCCGACGGCGACAGGCGATGAGAAAAATACGCGCATGGGTGGACCTTGTCGTCAGAGAGGGAGCACTGAGAAAGGATGGCTCCCACTCCCACCTCTGACGCGTCAACCTCGACAACGAACTGTCTAGAGACGTCAGGTGTAACAAGGATAGGAGCGGATGTAAAACGATTCTTGAGGAGATCAAAAGCTCCCTGGGCGGAAACGGACCACTTAAAGCACGTCTTGACAGAAGTAAGGGCTGTGAGAGGAGCTGCCACCTGACCGAAATTACGGATGAAACGACGATAGAAGTTCGCGAAGCCGAGAAAGCGCTGCAGCTCGACGCGTGACTTAGGGACGGGCCAATCAATGACAGCTTGGACCTTAGCGGGATCCATCTTAATGCCTTCAGCGGAAATAACAGAACCGAGAAATGTGACGGAGGAGGCATGAAAAGTGCACTTCTCAGCCTTCACAAAAAGACAATTCTCTAAAAGGCGCTGGAGGACACGTCGAACGTGCTGAACATGAATCTGGAGTGACGGTGAAAAAATCAGGATATCGTCAAGGTAAACGAAAACAAAGATGTTCAGCATGTCTCTCAGGACATCATTGACTAATGCCTGAAAGACAGCTGGAGCGTTAGCGAGGCCGAAAGGAAGAACCCGGTATTCAAAGTGCCCTAACGGAGTGTTAAACGCCGTCTTCCACTCGTCCCCCTCCCTGATGCGCACGAGATGGTAAGCGTTACGAAGGTCCAACTTAGTGAAAAACCTGGCTCCCTGCAGGATCTCGAAGGCTGAAGACATAAGAGGAAGCGGATAACGATTCTTCACTGTTATGTCATTCAGCCCTCGATAATCTATGCAGGGGCGCAGAGACCCGTCCTTCTTCTTGACAAAAAAAAACCCCGCTCCGGCGGGAGAGGAGGAGGGGACTATGGTACCGGCGTCAAGAGCTACAGACAAATAATCCTCGAGAGCCTTACGTTCGGGAGCCGACAGAGAGTATAGTCTACCCCGGGGGGGGGTGGTTCCCGGAAGGAGATCAATACTACAATCATACGACCGGTGTGGAGGAAGAGAGGTGGCCCTGGACCGACTGAACACCGTGCGCAGATCGTGATATTCCTCCGGCACCCCTGTCAAATCACCAGGCTCCTCCTGTGAAGAAGAGACAGAGGAAACAGGAGGGATAGCAGACATTAAACATTTCACATGACAAGAGACGTTCCAGGAGAGGATAGAATTACTAGACCAATTAATGGAAGGATTATGACAAACTAGCCAGGGATGGCCCAAAACAACAGGTGTAAAAGGTGAACGAAAAATTAAAAAAGAAATGGTTTCACTATGATTACCAGAAACAGTGAGGGTTAAAGGTAGCGTCTCACGCTGAATCCTGGGGAGAGGACTACCATCCAGGGCGAACAAGGCCGTGGGCTCCTTTAACTGTCTGAGAGGAATGTCATGTTCCCGAGCCCAGGTCTCGTCCATAAAACAGCCCTCCGCCCCAGAGTCTATTAAGGCACTGCAGGAAGCTGACGAACCGGTCCAGCGTAGATGGACCGACAAGGTAGTGCAGGATCTTGAAGGAGAGACAGGAGTAGTAGCGCTCACCAGTAGCCCTCCGCTTACTGACGAGCTCTGGCCTTTTACTGGACATGAAGTGACAAAATGACCAGCGGAACCGCAATAGAGACAGAGGCGGTTGGTGATTCTCCGTTCCCTCTCCTCAGTCGAGATGCGGATACCTCCCAGCTGCATGGGCTCAGCACCCGAGCCGGCAGAGGAAGATGGTAGTGATGCGGAGAGGGAGGCGACGGAGAGCGCGAGCTCCTTTCCACGAGCTCGGTGACGAAGATCAACCCGTCGCTCAATGCGAATAGCGAGTTCAATCAAGGAATCCACGCTGGAAGGAACCTCCCGGGAGAGAATCTCATCCTTTACCTCTGCGCGGAAACCCTCCAGAAGACGAGCGAGCAAGGCCGGCTCGTTCCAGCCACTGGAGACAGCAAGAGTGCGAAACTCAATAGAGTAGTCTGTTATGGATCGATTGCCTTGACATAGGGAAGACAGGGCCCTGGAAGCCTCCTCCCCAAAAACAGATCGATCAAAAACCCCGTATCATCTCCTCCTTAAAGTCTTGATACTGGTTAGTACACTCAGCCCTTGCCTCCCAGATTGCCGTGCCCCACTCACGAGCCCGTCCAATAAGGAGAGATATGACGTAGGCGACACGAGCAGTGCTCCTGGAGTAAGTGTTGGGCTGGAGAGAAAACACAATATCACACTGGGTGAGGAACGAGCGGCATTCAGTGGGCTCCCCAGAGTAACACGGCGGGTTATTGATTCTGGGCTCCGGAGATTCGAAAGCCCTGGAAGTGGCCGGTGGATCGAGGCGGAGATGGTGAACCTGTTCTGTGAGGTTGGAGACTTGGGTGGCCAGGGTCTCAACGGCATGTCGAGCAGCAGACAATTCCTGCTTGTGTCTGCCTAGCATCGCTCCCTGGATCTCGACGGCTGAGTGGAGAGGATCCGAAGTCGCTGGGTCCATTCTTGGTCGGATTCTTCTGTTACGGTGCGTGAATGAGGACCCAAAAGCGAATCAACTTAAACAGAGCTTCTTTAATTACCAAACATAGGTAGGCTCAGATGGACCGGCAGATTCCGACAGGACAGGACAAGGTTACAGCAAACATGACGACAGTCTGGTTCAGGCATGAATGACACAAACAAACAAGAATCCGACAAGGACAGGAGCAGAAACAGAGAGAGATATAGGGGACTAATCAGAGGGAAAAAGGGAACAGGTGGGAAAAGGGGTGACGAGGTGGTTAGGAGGAGACAAGGCACAGCTGGGGGAAAGAGGGGGTGGAAAGGTAACCTAACAACGACCAGCAGAGGGAGACAGGGTGAAGGGAAAGGACAGAGACAAGACAACATGACAGTACATGACACTATTTCTTATTTAGTGCATTATAGTCAGACGTAGTGCACTCTATAGGGGATAGGGTGCCATTTGGGATGAAGAGCTGGTGTGTACACAAGCATTGAACATGGGCACTTTAGAGGAGCAAACAGAGGGAATTGTTTCAGCATGAGACACTGCATTATGTATCAGGCATCTTGTCTCTTTCTCCCCTGGCTCTTTCACTGTGGTGGGAATTCTTCTTGACATCCTTAAAGCCACAATCTGGAGTTTGTGTTTCAGCAAAACGGTGGCCCCGCCACACTACTTGGTTTGGTATAAAACTGAGGGATAATGTGACCACTCTAAAATGAAAATCTGTTGTACCAATGATTCTTTAAGGTTATACTGAGCTTATGAGGCATTTATAAGTTCCATTCCTCAACAATCAATGGGTATATAATTAGTTGACATTACTATTGAACAGTGTCCCAGATCTCAGACTGTAGCTTTTAAACCTGCAGATGCACTTGAATGTTTTCAGTTAGGGGCCTAAAACAAGTATTATTCATTTATTTCCTGGAACCTGGACCTTTGTGCGTGTGTGTGTGTGTGTGTGTGTGTGTGTCTGGTAAAATGAACTCATCCCACACATCCATACATCCCCAGTGGAATATAAAGGAGGCTCTTCTTTACATTGTGTAGCCTGGCCTTGGCATGCTGTCAATAACACCGCTTACTTACTTACTCACAGCAATTTGCATTCAGTGTTTTATAAAGCTATGGGGGATGCTTGCATTGATTGAGGCCCATGGATTTAGGCCTACATTTGCATTTGCAAAGGGTTGACGGCTATATTTCCACAAAAGAGTTTGACGAGAATAATATTTGCTCTGGACTTAACATATAGAATAAAATAAGGGGGTCTGGTTAGTAAGGAGGGGAAGGTCTGGGCTGTTGTTATTTCTCATCTCCGTTGAGTGGGGAGGTTACGAGGGTAAACTAACACATCCAATCAGAGTTGCCTCAGCTCTGAGGCCTACATCTCCATCATCCATCTGACGTGCTAATGATCAAGATATTTAATCAACAGACTGACTGGATATTCCAAGACTGAATGTTGCATGTTTGCATGCTTAATTTACATAATGTTGAAAGGGAGGTAATCTCGGTATATAGTGAGGGGGGGGGGGGGGGGGGGGGGTCGTGCAGTATATGCTGGGAAGTACTGAGGGATCTTGAGATTGTGATCTCATGAGCAAAAAGCTTCATATCTCTTCACCCTATATCTTCCCCTTCTCCTCACATTCCATGTGACTCATCTTCCTTCCTCTCTTCTCTGGAGAGAGAGAGAGGGAGGAGATAGAAGAGAGGTAAGGGGGAGGGTGATGGGAACACAGGAGGAACACTAGAGTATAGAGGGGGAGAGAGAGAGGGGGACAGAGAGAAGGGGAGAGTAAAAGAAAGGGTACAGGATGGAGGAGGGGGGTCGGGCGTGATTGGAACAAACAAGGAGCACTAGAGTGCGCCCACTTAGCGAGACAGATGTCAGCCCTCTTGCATTGTGGGAGCTTCGTCGAGCACTCCTGCGTTTTTAAAGATGGCCTGGTTCCCATGGCGAGGGAGGGAGGGAATAGGGGCAGAGTGACGACGATGGGGGGGCTTATTCGTTTTTTAGTGTGGGCACAGCGACGCTGCTAAGTTCAACGCCTGGGGGATCCGATCATCGTCATGGCGGATCGCTAAGTGGCCTAGTTAACGCCAAAAGACAAACAATGAGGCTCAGAGTTTACACTTTCTTCAGGGGTCCCAGAGTTTAGTGGGAAGAATTGTAGTGAAGTGATCACATTTCAAGTGCTCCGTGCAATTAGAATAGGTTAGAATAGGTTCATTGTCCCCATTTTAGAGTCAGCGATTAGAAGCCCATTCCATTTGCATTCGTAGTCATTTATACTGAACAAAAATATAAACGCAAGATGTAAAGTGTTGGTCCCATGTTTCATGAGCTGAAATTAAAAGATTGCAGACATTTTCCGTACGCACAAAAAGCTTATTTCTCAAAAATGTAATGCCCAAATTTGTTTACATCCCTACTAGTGAGCATTTCTCATTTGCCAAGATAATCCATCCACCTGACTGGTGTGGCATATCAAAAAGCTGATGAAACAGCATGATCATTACACAGGTTCACCTTGTGCTGGGGACAATAAAAGGCCACTCTGAAATGTGCAGTTTTGTCTTACAACACAATGCCACAGAAGTCTCAAGTTTTGAGGGAGTGTGCAGTTGGCATGCTGACTGCAGGTATGTCCACCAGAGTTGTTGCCAGAGAATTTTATGTTCATTTCTCTACCATAAGCTGCCTCCAACTTCATTTTAGAGAATTTACAACCGCAGACCGTGTATCCACACCAGCCTAGGACGTCCAAATCCGGCTTCTTCACCTGCGGGATCGTCTGATACCAGCCACCCGGCCAGCTGATGAAACTGAGGAGTATTTCTGTCTGTAATAATGCTCTTTTGTGGGGAAAAAAACTCATTCTGACTGGCAGAGCCTGGCTCCCAAGTGGGTGGGCTTGGCTCCCCAGTGGGTGAGCCTATGCCCTCCCAGGTCCACCCTTGGCTGCTCCCCTGCCCATTTATGTGAAATCCATATATTAGGGCCTAATGAATTTAGTTAAATGGACTGATTTCCTTATATGAACTGTAACTCAGTAAAATCATTGAAATTGTTGCATGTTGCGTTAATTATATACAGTACATCCGGAAAGTATTCAGGCCCCTTGACTTTTTCCACATTTTGTAACGTTACAGAAAATATTTTTTTCCCTCATCAATTTACACACAATATTGAAATTTACACACAATACACCGCATATTGAAAAAGTAAAAACAGGTTTTTAGAAATGTTTGCAAATGTATCAATGTTTTTTTTTATGGAAATATCATATTTACATAAGTATTCAAACCTACTCAGCCTGATATCCCCATGTCTTTGAGCTGTGTGGTGGGTTCTGCTCCTTGAAGCACCTTTGGCATCGTTACAGCCTCTCTCTGTACTTTGTCCTTTCATCGTTCCCTTGATCCTGACTAGTCTCCCAGTCCCTGCCACTGAAAAACATCCCCACAGCATGATGCTGCCACCACTATGCTTCACCGTAGGGATGGTGCCAGGTTTCCTCCAGATGTGACACTCAGCATTCAGGCCAAAAAGTTCAATCTTGGTTTCATCATACCAGAGAATCTTGTTTCTCATGGTCTGAGAGTCCTTTAGGTGCCTTTGGGCAAACTCCAAGCGGCCTGTCATGTACCTTTTACTGAGGAGTGGTTTCCATCTGACCACTCTACCATAAAGGCCTGATTGGTGGAGTGCTGCAGAGATGGTTGTCCTTCTGGAAGGTTCTCCCATCTCCACATCGGAACTCTGGTGCTCTGACAGATTCACCATCAGGTTCTTGGTCACCTCCCTGACCAAGGCCCTTCTTCCCCGATTGCTCAGTTTGGCTGGGTGGCCAGCTCTAGAATGAGCCTTGGTGGTTCCAAACTTCTTCCATTTAAGAATGATGGAGGCCACTGTGTTCTTGGGGACCTTCAATGCTGCAGACATTTTTTGGTACCCTTCCCCAGATCTGTGCCTTGACACAATCCTGTCTCGGAGCTCTACGGACAATTCCTTCGACCTCGTGGCTTGGTTTTTGCTCTGACATGCACTGTCAACTGTGGGACCTTATATAGACAGGTGTGTGCTTTTCCAAATCATGTACAATCTATTGATGGTGGACTCCAATCAAGTTGTAGAAACACCTCAAGGATGATCAATGAAAAGAGGATGCACCTGAGCTCAATTTCAAGTCTCATAGCAAAGTGTCTGAAATACTTATGTAAATAATAAAAGGTATTTCTGTTATTATTTTTAATACATTTGCAAACATTTCTAAAAACCTCTTTTCGCTTTCTCATTATGGGGTATTGTGTGTAGATTAATGAGGAAAAATATTATATTTATTTAATCAATTTTAGAATAAGGCTGTAACGTAACAAAATGTGGAAATAGTCAAGGGGTCTGAATACTTTCCGAATGCACTAAATTTGTTCAGGAGATTGTAAATCTCACCGTGTACCTTACTGAATATTGGTGGTTAATTAGTTCACCTCTCAGTTATCCCATAAACATGAGTTAACCAGAACCACCAAGAAAACCAGACCTGCGATCTTTGACCTGACCAGCTTGGCCCTCAGAGCCTTTTGGAGCAACCCGTTTTATTGGTAGTTAGACCTACTCAGCCTGATATCCCCATGTCTCTGAGCTGTGTGGTTGGTTCTGCTCCTTCAGACCTCCGACAGTGGGGCTAATTGAAAGGCTCCGGATGGCATGGCAGAGGACCGGACCTTCCCCAAACGCCTGAGGCTTTCCTGGGCTTTAGATGTTGAAATGCCAGGCTAGAGGAGTCAGTTGCTAGGTCCTGGGCAGTAGGCGATAGCTGGTAGAATAACTGGTCTTTACACCAATACAGTGGTAGATACATTCTATGGCACTAACGACAGGAGCAGCTGGGCAGGGAGACAGTGCCTGGGGGCTGTGCCAGCTTGCCGGGTGCTGGGGGGGGGCAGAGATGGGTGTAGCCGGGGGGGTGGGGATGGGCACAATAATGAGTAGGACTTGGAGATGTGTGCCAGTAATGGTGCCAGTCTGCCAGTCTATGAAACCTCTTTCACAATTAGTGGAGCAAAGAGACTTGCTGTGGATAGTATTATACTACATCCTCACTTATTGTCAGATGAGATCCTCGCACTCTGCTAACAGTATCAAGCTGAGACAGAAGAATCCCTCTGGTTGTTAGTGAATTGAAAGAGAAGGGTTCATTCATAGATGCTATCATGGGCCAGGTTCTAGTGGGTCTTACTGTGTCCGATAACATTCTCAAACCATGGATTCATCCCAAATGCCACCCTATTTCATATGTAGTGCACTACTTTTGACCAAGGCCCATAGGGTGGGCCCTGGTCAAAAGTAGGGAAACAAATATAGTGTGGGATTTGGGCCACACCCGCCATGTTCCTGGACAGGTGACCACTCTTCCATATATCCAGTGGAACTGGAGTGTAGGATAGAATAGAATCAGTATTTTGGATGTCGTCAGTCGGCTGTTCAGGAGCTGCCATTGTCCCCCTGTCTCTCCCTCTCCTTCCTTCCCTGTGTGTGTGTGTGTGATGATAATGATGTTGTCATTGTGGTGGCAGGTGCAGGGCTGTGTGAGCTGCAGGTGACGTCTCTCGTCGTTCCCTTAATGATTCCAATTAACATAATCAAGACCTGGCAGGGCGAAGAGAATGGAGACCGCTGCACCTCCTCTCTCGTCTTGCCCTGTTTCTCCCCCTCTTCCTCCTCCTCCTCCTCCTCACCCTGCTGTGGGCTTTCATCACCGCACGTCGCCATGGCGCCCGCCCCATGCCATCATCCATCCATCGGGTTCCTGTCACACACGCACACACATATTTGATACACACAGACACACATGCAAATACACACACACACCACTCACCATTTCTCCTCATGGTCAGAAAAACAGGCACAGCTCTCTCCCCCCTCCCCTGCCAGTTGCCACGACGATCGCTACCCGCCACCGCTTTAAAAAAACATGCCGTCTAAAAGCTCCTAAACGGTCTACTTCAGAAGCACTTAAGAGAATCTCCACTCAACTTATTGTCTAACGACGACAGGAAGGAGAGAGGGAGGATTGCCAGGTTCTAACGAGGCGGGATAAGATCGTTGTTTTGTTCTGGTTTTCTTTCCCCTGTTTTTTTTTTGCAGAGGGAGCTGGGTAGTGGCTCTGGGTAGTGGCTCTGGGTAGTGGCTCTGGGTAGTGGCTCTGGGTAGTGGCTCTGGGTAGTGGCTCTGGGTAATGGCTCTGGGTAGTGGCTCTGGGTAGTGGCTCTGGGTAGTGACTCTGGGTAGTGGCTCTGGGTAGTGGCTCTGGGTAATGGCTCTGGGTAGTGGCTCTGGGTAGTGGCTCTGGGTAGTGACTCTGGGTAGTGGCTCTGGGTAGTGGCTCTGGGTAGTGACATGTCACACATGGTTTTAGGACAGAGGCGGCGAGCGCTTGTTGGCACGGGAGCAAGGGTGGCAGGGATAAAAGGGTCCTATCGTTTTGGATACGGGTGTAGTGTGGGTGAGTCTGGGATACTGTAAAAGCCTCCAGCTGGGTCGGTGAGTGACAGACTCAGGGGATCCAGGGGCGATCTCCTTCTGCTCAGAATGTGGAGTTAACTGTTGTAAGTAAGTGCAGAGAGAAAGTAGTCTTGCTTTGCCAAACTCAAGTGTTAATGGATTGGGTGTCAGACTCAGCAGGTGGGGAGAAGAGACTACAGAAAACGTCTCTTCCACTGATCCCCTGCATCCATCTGTGTCGCTCAGATAAGAAACAGGGAGACTGTATTCATTCATTTAGAATATGCGTGACACATACCGACATGCATCATGAAGGACTAGTTCAGCCAAAGGTCAAGTTCACCTTATTTTCCATAACACTAGCAAGTATCCAATCAAGCATAGTAACGTGTAGAAGCACAACATTCCAGTCGGAACATACAGGACCATTCCAGATCCATTACAACATTTATTCTACTCTATTTCTCATGATGCATCAAAAGAATGGGTTTCACCATCCAGATTCATTCCTCCAAATCTCTCACAGAACAAAGTGAAGGACAGAGTGGGAACGACCGAACAAGGCCAAGATGGAGACATTGATCTGGCCGACTAAGGTGATCTAAATTATAGGAACATATCAAACCCTTTTGGTTTCCTGCTTTCATCTAACCAAGCCTGGTTCTAGCTGACAGCAGTGTGTGTGTGTGTGTGTGTGTGTGTGTGTGTGTGTGTGTGTGTGTGTGTGTGTGTGTGTGTGTGTGTGTGTGTGTGTGTGTGTGTGTGTGTGTGTGTGTGTGTGTGTGTGTGTGTGTGTGTGTGTGTGTGTGTGTGTGAGAGAGGGAGTTGGATTTGTCTATTTGTTAGTTGGCATGGGGGCACTTTCACTCGTCCAGACCTCCAGAAAATCCATCATGACGTCTGTGAGAAAACCTTTGATGAGTTTATGTCTGTGTTCCAAGTGACTCCCTATTCCCTTTAAAGTGCATGTCAAAAGTAGGGAATAGGGTGCCTTTTGGGACATCTGTCTACCCGCAGCTCCATTTTCCTGCATTTCTCAGCCAATCCATTCCAATGTCTTCCTCTATCCATGGTTCAGAGATGTCCCAAGACCAGAAGCCAACAGTGGGAAGGGTTGTGAGGACCCGCCAAACATGGTAGATACGATAGGTGTAGTAATCTGACTCCAGACACTTTTAGTTCTTTTGAAGTGGGCTTTTATGTGATGGCACACACACACACACACACACACACACTTTTACGACATTGTAAAATGCGTCTGATTGAAATCGAATGGAGTGGTTGAGTGGAGTAGTTTGGTGATCTGGCCACCGGCAGGGTTTGAGCGGGAGAGAAAGAAAGAGAGAGGCAGAGAGAGTGAGGGAGGAAGGCAAAGTGAGAGAGGCAGAGAGAGAGAGAGAGAAGCTTAGAGTGAGAGAGGGAGGGAGGAATGGAAAGAGAGAGAGAGAGGGAGAGAGAGGCTTAGAGTGAGAGAGAGAGGGAGGGAGGAACGGAAAGAGAGGCAGAGAGAGAGAGAGAGCGGGAGGGAGAGAGAAACAGAAAGAGAGAGGCAGAGAGAGAGAGAGGGAGTTATAATCCTGGTGGAGCGCTGATTTCGCCAGGCCAGACGAATCGCCTCCAGGATCCTGTCACCATCTCTATGAAGATAAATGGTATCATTAAACAGGCTCTGTCATCGATTAAACATCCTGTTGGAATCCTGTTTTTTTATGTGGAAATACAAAATTGCAATGGATAATGTTCAACATGATTCAACGTTTCAGGGTTTGTAACAGAGGGGCCAATAACATTCCAGAATTCAGATAAAGCTGCAGCGGTTTTAACCTTTACTTGTGTTACTGCCAAAAAACGGTGTTTCACACCAAGCAAGTTGAGTTGAATACATGTTGTTATTACTGGGACTATGTCATAATGGCTGATTATGATTGTTACAATACCCACTACTAGCAGCTACAATACTATTAGTACCAACGGCAATATGAGATCCATTCATGATAAATACACACTGAAATGCCATGGAGATGGATGTGTGTCTACAAAAGCTCACAGGCATTGTTGCGTTGGCCGTGAGGTGTGTGTGTTTGTGAGGGCCTGAGTGTGTGTGTGGTGTGGATGGGAGAGTACACAGAGAAGGAGTAAAAGTGTGTGAGTGAGTGATTAGATTAGGTCTGTCTGTCTTTGTGTGTATGCATTCATATGTGTGTATCTGTAGTGTGTGTGCTTTCTTGCCTGCATGTGTGTGTGTGTGCCACAGAGAGAGGAAGTATAAGGGGGTGCAGGTGGCATGGAGCAGGCTGGCACGGGCGGGCACGGGCCCACTGTCCCCTGGCAATGCCAACACCATCTGTCATGGAGAGGAACATCTGCAGCCCAAGGTGCCCTTGTCACCCAGCGTTAGAGTAACCAGTTTGGCGTTTCCATTGGAAGCGACCTGGCATAGCCAGAGCCACGCAATTTATGTGTGTGTTTGTGTCTGTATGTGTGTTTGTGTGAGGGAGGGAGGGTGTGTGTGTGTGTGTGTGTGTGTGTGTGTGTGTGTGTGTGTGTGTGTGTGTGTGTGTGTGTGTGTGTGTGTGTGTGTGTGTGTGTGTGTGTGTGTATTAGAGTACCAAAGCCAAAACAACATGGCTGTGCAAAGCGTTGACCCAGCTGGACCCCAGTTGCATGCAGAGTCATGTCCCCTCCTGATGCTAGTGTGCCACTACATCCACACCACTGCCAGACTTAGCCCTGCAAGCCCTCTCTCCTACCCTCCTGCCTCTCCTCTCCTCTGATGTCTCCTCTCCACTGGTGTCTCCTCTCCTCCGGTGTCTCTCCTCTCCTCCCGTGTCTCTCCTCTCCTGTGTCTCTCCTTTCCTGTGTCTCTCCTTTCCTGTGTCTCTCCTCTCCTCCTGTGTCTCTCCTTTCCTCCTGTGTCTCTCCTCTCCTCCTGTGTCTCTCCTCTCCTCCGGTGTCTCTCCTCTCCTCCTGTGTCTCTCCTTTCCTGTGTCTCTCCTCTCCTCCTGTGTCTCTCCTCTCCTCCTGTGTCTCTCCTCTCCTCCTGTGTCTCTCCTCTCCTCCTGTGTCTCTCCTCTCCTCCTGTGTCTCTCCTCTCCTCATGTGTCTCTCCTCTCCTCCTGTGTCTCTCCTCTCCTCCTGTGTCTCTCCTCTCCTCTGGTGTCTCTCCTCTCCTCTGGTGTCTCTCCTCTCCTCCGGTGTCTCTCCTCTCCTCATGTGTCTCTCCTCTCCTCATGTGTCTCTCCTCTCCTCATGTGTCTCTCCTCTCCTCATGTGTCTCTCCTCTCCTCCTGTGTCTCTCCTCTCCTCCTGTGTCTCTCCTCTCCTCCTGTGTCTCTCCTCTCCTCCGGTGTCTCTCCTCTCCTCCTGTGTCTCTCCTCTCCTCCTGTGTCTCTCCTCTCCTCCTGTGTCTCTCCTCTCCTCCTGTGTCTCTCCTCTCCTCCTGTGTCTCTCCTCTCCTCCTGTGTCTCTCCTCTCCTCCTGTGTCTCTCCTCTCCTCCTGTGTCTCTCCTCTCCTCATGTGTCTCTCCTCTCCTCATGTGTCTCTCCTCTCCTCATGTGTCTCTCCTCTCCTCATGTGTCTCTCCTCTCCTCCTGTGTCTCTCCTCTCCTCCTGTGTCTCTCCTCTCCTCCTGTGTCTCTCCTCTCCTCATGTGTCTCTCCTCTCCTCCGGTGTCTCTCCTCTCCTCCTGTGTCTCTCCTCTCCTCCTGTGTCTCTCCTCTCCTCCTGTGTCTCTCCTCTCCTCCTGTGTCTCTCCTCTCCTCCTGTGTCTCTCCTCTCCTCCTGTGTCTCTCCTCTCCTCCTGTGTCTCTCCTCTCCTCCTGTGTCTCTCCTCTCCTCATGTGTCTCTCCTCTCCTCATGTGTCTCTCCTCTCCTCATGTGTCTCTCCTCTCCTCCTGTGTCTCTCCTCTCCTCCTGTGTCTCTCCTCTCCTCCTGTGTCTCTCCTCTCCTCCTGTGTCTCTCCTCTCCTCATGTGTCTCTCCTCTCCTCCTGTGTCTCTCCTCTCCTCCTGTGTCTCTCCTCTCCTCCTGTGTCTCTCCTCTCCTCCTGTGTCTCTCCTCTCCTCCTGTGTCTCTCCTCTCCTCATGTGTCTCTCCTCTCCTCATGTGTCTCTCCTCTCCTCATGTGTCTCTCCTCTCCTCATGTGTCTCTCCTCTCCTCATGTGTCTCTCCTCTCCTCCGGTGTCTCTCCTCTCCTCCGGTGTCTCTCCTCTCCTCCTGTGTCTCTCCTCTCCTCCTGTGTCTCTCCTCTCCTCCTGTGTCTCTCCTCTCCTCTGGTGTCTCTCCTCTCCTCCTGTGTCTCTCCTCTCCTCATGTGTCTCTCCTCTCCTCATGTGTCTCTCCTCTCCTCCGGTGTCTCTCCTCTCCTCCGGTGTCTCTCCTCTCCTCCTGTGTCTCTCCTCTCCTCCTGTGTCTCTCCTCTCCTCCTGTGTCTCTCCTCTCCTCCGGTGTCTCTCCTCCTGTGTCTCTCCTCCTCTTTTTGTCTGTAATGTATTTTTCGTTATGTGTCGGACCCCCCAGGAAGACTAGCTGTCATCATTGCGTCAGCTATTGTGCATCCAAATCAATCTCCTCTCCTTTCCTCTCCTCTCATCTCCTGCGTCTCTCCTCTCTTCTCCTCTGCTATATTCTGGCACTCACCACTTCTCTCTCCAGTTCTATCTCCCTTTTTTTCGTCCCTCTGAAAAAAAAGCAGATGGTCCCTCTTTCCCCACTCCTTCTTTTCATCCCCCTCTCCATCTCATACATCTCCCCCCTCTTCTCATCCTTTCATCTACATCTAGCAGGTGTATGACTGATCCTGACTGGCTGACCACCTGTCCATCCTCTTCTCTCCTTCCTCTCTCCCTCTTTCTCTCTCCTCTCTCTTATAAAATATATAGTCTAGAAGAGTGTATGTGTTTGTTAATGAGTGTGTGTGTGTTTGTTTATGTCCCTATCATGCTCAGTGCATCATACTTCAATCCTCTGTACTGTGGTTAGATGAGATCTCTACTCAACCAGAACCCACGCCCTTTCATGTTCATCCCAAATGGTTCCCTATTCCCTATGGAGGCATCCCAAATGGTTCCCTATTCCCTATGTAGTGCACTACTTTTGACCAGGGCCCATAGGGAATAGTGAGCTATTTGGGACATATCATCAGTGACTCATTCTCAGTGACTATCAGTATTCTCTGAACATTACCAACTGCTGAAGGTCCCGAAGATTCTGCACATGTTCGGAATTCTCTATTTGCAAAGTCTCTATCTACCAATAGTAGAGAACAGGCTACTCTGGCGATTGGTACTTGTTTAATTAATAAAGTTAGACCAAAGCTGAATAAATGTCTGCAAGAGCACATAACGATAGTATTGTACATAATAGAACCAAATAATAGCATAGGTTGTCACTGTAAAATAAAAAAACAGCACATCATTTATTTTGACATTTTAGGATGATTGTGGGAACCTACTCATTTTCCTCTCATGCAGCCTCAACTCAACAGCTCGCGCCACTAGGCAAAATAAGTGGTTTGATTTGAACAAAACGCAGTTAGGTTATGTTACAGTTTAACAGCATCTGTTCTAAAATCAGCTCACTGTACATAACCAAACAATATCCAAATGCATATTCCCATGAAACTGATTGATTTCAAATGATTGGCATGAAGATGCTGCATGGGCGTTTCACCGGGAAAACTTGAACAAGTGTCGTTCACGATTGACAATGAAAAATGTGATAATAATAATAAATTCATCATCTGAAGGGAGGGTCAACAAAAATGTGTGCGTAAAGTAGAGGTAAAGAAAACACATGCGCATAACATGATATGAATCTTTCCAGCGGGATCCTGGGGGGAAGAACGAGGCGGTGACCTACGGATCCGCAGCCTCGGCCGATTAAAAATGACTCACCGGTAGTTACTTAAGGAAACCACATGGCGGCAGTATAAAACACTGCACTGTGTTCTGTTTTGACGTAGATTAACAAACTTCTGGCTGTGATTGTATGGTTTAGTGGTAGTAGCAGCGTGTGTATATGTATTTGTCCGTGTTCTTTTTCACATAAGTGTGTGTTCTTGTGTATCTAAAGCACTGACTGATCCAGAATACTAAACACTGTCTCACAAAACAGGTCAAGTTTCAGAACGAGATAGCATGTTGAATATTTACTCATACAGGCGGCTATTTTTGAGGCAGAAAAATCATTATGGAAATGTATCTCATAACATGGTTTAATAGGTAAGCCTATAGAGCCGGTGTTTGGCCTAAAGGCATGAAGGGGTGAAATAAGAGAGGTGTTCATGTTAGACTGACGCTTTGGCCTAAAGCTAGCTGGTCTGGACAAAGGTAGAGATTCTGCTGCCACGTATACTTCCGTTGCACACACACACACACACACGCACACACACACACATGCACATACACACGCGCACAAGTAAGGAAGCAAACACACGCCCTGTCACACTTATTAATTTCAAACGCCAAGTCTCACTTAAAGCAGCATCTTTGTTCTGTACCACTTCAAGCACACTCACTTTCTCTACAGACCAGAAGGTACGTTTTCAGTTTAACGTTTAGTTTTCTCTTCCCCAATTTTTTTTGGCTTGGCATACAAAGGTTTTGTTTTTTTCTCTTCCCCCCCCATCGACACTTTAAAAGTGGAGCAGAGAGAGTGTGTGAGAGAGAGACATAAAGAACAGAGACAGGGAAGCGTAGTTCATTGCTAATCAATACGATTTCTCTCCTGCAACCCAAGTTTTCCCCCGTGGGCCCTCTGCATTCAAGACGAGCCAAGGCGAGCAGAGCTTGGCATTGTGCAGCACGCCTTAAAACGAAACACCTGCGAGGTGGTGGAAGAAGACGTGAAAAAAAAAATAGCCCAGTTATTTCGTAGCTCTTAAAAATGTTGGCACGTGTTCCATGAGATTTTCGGGGGAACAAAAAAAAAAGCTATCAAATCCAACTGAAGACAAAAGAAGGTTGTTTTGCTCTGCAGATAGAGGTGCCTTTACACTAAACATAGTTGACAGTTGGACTTCAGTTTGTTATCATTCTCATATCGAAAAAACATATTTGTCCTGTGTCAGCCCTCATACAATGTGAAGAGATTTTGTTATTTAGGATTTGACAAATATGTACAGTGTAGATAGAGAGATTTGAGAGATGGGTATAGGGGAATTTGGGAGTGTATGAGAGGGAAAGGAGATTGGGAGAGAAGGAGAGGGAAAAGAGATTGGGAGAGAAGGAGAGGGAAAGAGATTGGGAGAGAAGGATAGGGAAAGAGATTGGGAGAGAAGGAGAGGGAAAGAGATTGGGAGAGAAGGAGAGGGAAAGAGATTGGGAGAGAAGGAGAAGGAAAAGAGATTGGGAGAGAAGGAGAGGGAACAAGATTGGGAGAGAACGAGAGGGAACAAGATTGGGAGAGAAGGAGAGGTAACGAGATTGGGAGAGAAGGAGAGGGAAAGAGATTGGGAGAGAAGGAGAGGGAAAATAAATTGGGAGAGAAGGAGAGGGAAAAGAGATTGGGAGAGAAGGAGAGGGAAAAGAGATTGGGAGAGAAGGAAAGAGATTGGGAGAGAAGGAGAGGGAACAAGATTGGGAGAGAATGAGAGGTAAAGAGATTGGGAGAGAAGGAGAGGGAAAAGAGATTGGGAGAGAAGGAGAAGGAAAGAGATTGGGAGAGAAGGAGAGGGAAAAGAGATTGGGAGAGAAGGAGAAGGAAAGAGATTGGGAGAGAAGGAGAGGGAAAAGAGTGGGAGAGAAGGAGAAGGAAAGAGATTGGGAGAGAAGGAGAGGGAAAGAGATTGGGAGAGAAGGAGAGGGAAAGAGATTGGGAGAGAAGGAGAGGGAAAGAGATTGGGAGAGAAGGAGAGGGGAAAGAGATTGGGAGAGAAGGAGAGGGGAAAGAGATTGGGAGAGAAGGAGAGGGAAAGAGATTGGGAGAGAAGGATAGGGAAAGAGATTGGGAGAGAAGGAGAGGGGAAAGAGATTGGGAGAGAAGGAGAGGGGAAAGAGATTGGGAGAGAAGGAGAGGGAAAGAGATTGGGAGAGAAGGAGAGGGGAAAGAGATTGGGAGAGAAGGAGAGGGGAAAGAGATTGGGAGAGAAGGAGAGGGAAAGAGATTGGGAGAGAAGGAGAGGGAAAGAGATTGGGGGAGAAGGAGAGGGAAAGAGATTGGGAGAGAAGGAGAGGGAAAGAGATTGGGAGAGAAGGAGAGGGAAAGAGATTGGGAGAGAAGGAGAGGGAAAGAGATTGGGAGAGAAGGAGAGGAAAAGAGATTGGGAGAGAAGGAGAGGAAAAGAGATTGGGAGAGAAGGATGAGGTAAATAAACCAGATGGTCGTTATTGGCATGCATTTCTCTCTTAAATCTGTTTTCTGCTGTTTATCATGTAGGGAAAAGTTTAACCCTCTTATAACCTCTGTCCCTATCTGACCCCCGAGCTATCCCAGAACCTCCTTATTCTATCATCACTTTCTTCTCTCTCTTCTTCCCACCCATCTCTGCATTCCTCTAAAACACCATCCCTGTCTTTCCTAATCCCCTCAACCAACTGACATGATTGAATGCACACGCCCACACACACACACTGCTGCCTAAACTAGCGCATCCCCCCCCTCACACACACAGGTCCAATTCAGACACAGGAGGGTGAACAGGGTCTATTAAAGCCCCAGTCTATTGATTTACATGCCACACTGTGACAAAGCCCCAGTCTACACAGCCTGACCAACCAGTAGCTACAGACCACATATAAACCTCAGGGTGAGCATGGTGTGTGTGTGTGTGTATGGGGGGGGGGGCTAGTTTAGGCAGCAGTGTGTGTGTGCGTGTGTGTACAGCCCGCTAACCAGCCAGTATGTATGTGTGAACACCCCCTGCAGCCAGCACCAGTATCATACATCCCAGTCTCTACTGTAGACAGACTATATGAACTGTGATCTATAGACAGACTATATGAACTGTGATCTATAGACAGACTATATGAACTGTGATCTATACACCAGTATCATACATCCCAGTCTCTACTGTAGACAGACTATATGAACTGTGGTCTATACTCCAGTATCAAACATCCCAGTCTCTACTATAGACAGACTATATGAACTGTGATCTATAGACAGACTATATGAACTGTGATCTATAGACAGACTATATGAACTGTGGTCTATACTCCAGTATCAAACATCCCAGTCTCTACTATAGACAGACTATATGAACTGTGATCTATAGACAGACTATATGAACTGTGATCTATAGACAGACATTATGAACTGTGATCTATAGACAGACTATATGAACTGTGATCTATAGACAGACAATATGAACTGTGATCTATAGACAGACTATATGAACTGTGATCTATAGACAGACAATATGAACTGTGATCTATAGACAGACTATATGAACTGTGATCTATAGACAGACAATATGAACTGTGATCTATAGACAGACATTATGAACTGTGATCTATAGACAGACAATATGAACTGTGATCTATAGACAGACTATATGAACTGTGATCTATAGACAGATGATATGAACTGTGATCTATAGACAGATGATATGAACTGTGATCTATAGACAGATGATATGAACTGTGATCTATAGACAGATGATATGAACTGTGATCTATAGACAGACTATATGAACTGTGGTCTATAGACAGACTATATGAACTGTGATCTATAGACAGACGATATGAACTGTGATCTATAGACTCCTCTGAATGAATCTCTTATAAGTGGGCTTCTGTCACTGTGGTGGCATGAGAGCTAATCTGCATAATCTCCCCCGGTTAAAGAAGGATGCCCAGGATGCTTTTACGGGGGGAGGGGTGTGACGGGGGTGTTAGGAATGGTACGGGGGGTTGTGGGGACACACAATGAGGACTTTGTGCATCTCCACTGGTACAGGGTTAGACAGGGCCTACAGGACTACTGTGGGAGACACCTGTCAGGATAGGAGCCTGAGGGAACTGGTACTGAACCCATGAAGAGGCTTCTTTAATGAGGCGTTGTGGGGGGGGGGGGGGGGGGGTGAGTGTGCGTGTGTGCGAGAGAGAGAGAGATTGAGTGTGTTTCAGATCAAATCAAAGTTATTGGTGGCGTACACAGTTTAGCAGATGTTATCGCAGGTGCAGCGAAATGGTTATGATTCTATCTCCAACAATGCAGCAATATCTAGCAATACAATAACAATGCACACATTATCCACAAGTAACAAGTGTGTGTGTGTGTGTGTGTGTGTGTGTGTGTGTGTGTGTGTGTGTGTGTGTGTGTGTGTGTGTGTGTGTGTGTGTGTGTGTCGGCCTTAAGAACAGTGGCATGTAAAGCAGATATTGTGTTAATGGGGTTTTTATGGCATTAAAGATATCCATTGTACTGACACAATATACAGTCTACCAAGGCCTTTCAGATCCATACACATATTTATTACAGTGATAGTTGTTAGCCAAGCATTGATGTTGTCATTCTCTCTCAGGTCCTGTCTCTTATGATCACAGTAGAGGTGCCAGCACAGTTGTAGAGCAGCAGCATGATATGATTACTTTATTGAGCATTTATTACTTTATTTTTACATTTTAAATGGACCAAACTGTCGGGCACGATTACAGACTTGGATGAATGGGCAAAATCAGATTTGGGGTGTTCGAACACACATACACACCTACAAACAAACACACACACACACACACACACACACACACACACACACACACACACACACACACACACACACACACACACACACACACACATACACAAACAAAGTGCCTTAAGTGCTGGTAATGTCTGTCATGCTGCTCTGACAGCAGTAGTTTAACGCAGGCAATCTGCTTAATATGCCCAATGTGAGACATTAGATTCGAACAACATTAAGGAGGTTGGGAGATTTGGACTATATTGTTTTCTCACGGCACCGTGGAGAGAGCGATAAAATTACAAGGAACTAGAAATTGTAGGTTTTAGCCCCAGCAAACATGTCCACATTGTCTCGGTGTGGGCCCAATTTGGGCTAAAATATTGGCCTCATCTAGGCTGCCCACATTGGGCCGATGCGCCTTTTCTCATTGGGTTGGGTTGGTGTAGGCTATTCTGTGTTTAGTTGGTATGGGCTAGCCCGTGTTGGACTGGTGTGGGCTATTCTGTGTTTAGTTGGTATGGGCTAGCCCGTGTTGGACTGGTGTGGGCTAGCCCGTGTTGGGTTGGTGTGGGCTACCCTGTGTTGGGTTGGTGTGGGCTAGCCTGTGTTTAGTTGGTATGTGCTAGCCTGTTTTGGGCTGGTGTGGGCTAGCCTGTGTTGGGATAGTGTGGGCTAGCCTGTGTTTAGTTGGTATGGGCTAGCCTGTGTTGGGATAGTGTGGGCTAGCCTGTGTTGGGATAGTGTGGGCTAGCCTGTGTTTAGTTGGGATGGGCTAGCCTGTGTTTGGTTGGTGTTGGCTAGCCTGTGTTGGGTTGGTGTGGCCTGGCCTGTGTTGGGTTGGTGTGGGCTACCCTGTGTTGGGTTGGTCTGGGCTAGCCTGTGTTGGGTTGGTCTGGGCAAGCCTGTGTTGGGTTGGTGTGGGCTAGCCTGTGTTGGGCTGGTGTGGGCTAGCCCATGTTAGGCTGCTGTGGGCTAGCCCATGTTGGGCTGGTGTGGGCTAGCCCATGTTAGGCTGGTGTGAGCTAGCCTGTATTGGGCTGGTGTGGGCTAGCCCGTGTTGGGTTGGTATGGACTAGCCCGTGTTGGGTTGTTGTGGTGTGGACTAGCCCGTGTTGGGCTGGTGTGGGCTAGCCCGTGTTGGGTTGGTGTGAGCTAGCCTGTGTTGGGTTGGTGTGGTCTAGCCTGTGTTTAGTTGGTATGGGCTAGCCTGTGTTGGGCTGGTGTGGGCTAGCCTGTGTTGGGATAGTGTGGGCTAGCCTGTGTTGGGCTGGTGTGGGCTAGCCTGTGTTGGGCTGGTGTGGGCTAGCCTGTGTTGCCTGTGTTGGGTTGGTGTGGGCTGGTGATGGGTTGGTGATGGCTTTCACTTCAGCAGTAATAAATTCATGAACTTCTTTGAGGAAAAGATTAGAAAGCAAATTACGGACTCCTCTTTAAATCTGCGTATTCCTTCAAAGCTCAGTTGTCCTGAGTCTGCATAACTCTGCCAGGACCTAGGATCAAGAGAGACACTCAAGTGTTTTAATACTATATCTCTTAACACAATGATGAAAATAATCATGGCCTCTAAACCTTCAAGCTGCATACTGGACCCTATTCCAACTAAACTACTGAAAGAGCTGCTTTCTGTGCTTGGCCCGCCTATGTTGAACATAATAAACGTCTCTCTATCCACCGGATGTGTACCAAACTCACTAAAAGTGGCAGTAATAAAGCCTCTCTTGAAAAAGCCAAACCGTGACCCAGAAAATATGAAAAACTATCGGCCTATATCGATTCTCGCATTCCTCTCAAACATTTAAAAAAAGGCTGTTGCACAGCCTTCCTGAAGACAAACAATGTATACGAAATGCTTCAGTCTGGTTTTAGACCCCATCATAGCTCTGAGACTGCACTTGTGAAGGTGGTAAATGGCCTTTTAATGGCATCAGACCGAGGCTCTGCATCTGTCCTCGTGCTCCTAGACCTTAGTGCTGCTTTTGATACCATCGATCACTACATTCTTTTGGAGAGATTGGAAACCCAAATTGGTCTACACGGACAAGTTCTAGCCTGGTTTAGATCTTATCTGTCGGAAAGATATCAGTTTGTCTCTGTGAATGGTTTGTCCTCTGACAAATCAACTGTAAATTTCGGTGTTCCTCAAGGTTCCGTTTTAGGACCGCTATTGTTTTCACTATATATTTTACCTCTTGGGGATGTCATTCGAAAAACATAATGTTAACTTTCACTGCTATGCGGATGACACACATCTGTACATTTCAATGAAACATGGTGAAGCCCCAAAATTGCCCTCGCTAGAAGCATGTGTGTCAGACATAAGGAAGTGGATGGCTGCAAACGTTCTACTTTTAAACTCGGACAAAACAGAGATGCTTGTTCTAGGTCCCAAGAAACAAAGAGATCTTCTGTTGAATCTGACAATCAATCTTAATGGTTGTACAGTCGTCTCAAAAAAAACTGTGAAGGACCTCAGCGTTACTCTGGACCCTGATCTCTCTTTTGAAGAACATATCAAGACTGTTTCAAGGACCGCTTTTTTCCATCTACGCAACGTTGCAAAATTCAGAAACTTTCTGTCCAAAAATGATGCAGAAAAATTAATCCATGCTTTTGTCACTTCTAGGTTAGACTACTGCAATGCTCTACTTTCCGGCTACACGGATAAAGCACTACATAAACTTCAGTTAGTGCTAAATACGGCTGCTAGAATCCTGACTAGAACCAAAAAAATTGATCATATCACTCCAGTGCTAGGCTCCCTACACTGGCTTCCTGTCAAGGCAAGGGCTGATTTAAAGGTTTTACTGCTAACCTACAAAGCATTACATGGGCTTGCTGCTACCTATCTCTCTGATTTGGTCCTGCCGTACATACCTACACGTACGCTACGGTCACAAGACGCAGGCCTCCTAATTGTCCCTAGAATTTCTAAGCAAACAGCTGGAGGCAGGGCTTTCTCCTATAGAGCTCCATTTTTATGGAAGGGTCTGTCTACCCATGTGAGAGACGCAAACTCGGTCTCAACCTTTAAGTCTTTACTGAAGACTCATCTCTTCAGTGGGTCATATGATTGAGTGTAGTCTGGCCCAGGAGTGTGAAGGTGAACGGAAAGGCTCTGGAGCAACGAACCCCCATTGCTGTCTCTGCCTGGCCGGTTTCCCTCTTTCCACTGGGATTCTTTGCCTCTAACCCTATTACAGGGGCTGAGTCACTGGCTTACTAGGGCTCTTTCATACCGTCCCTAGAAGGTGTGCGTCACTTGAGTGGGTTGAGTCACTGATGTGATCTTCCTGTCTGGGTTGGCGCCCCCCCTTGGGTTGTGCCGTGGCGGAGATCTTTGTGGGCTATACTCGGCCTTGTCTCAGGATGGTAAGTTGGTGGTTGAAGATATCCCTCTAGTGGTGTGGGGGCTGTGCTTTGGCAAAGTGGGTGGGGTTATATCATTCCTGTTTGGCCCTGTCCGGTGGTGTCATCGGATGGGGCCACAGTGTCTCCTGACCCCTCCTGTCTCAGACTCCAGTATTTATGCTGCAGTAGTTAATGTGTCGGGGGGTTTGTTATATCTGGAGTACTTCTCCTGTCCTATCCAGTGTCCTGTGTGAATTTAAGTATGCTCTCTCTAATTCTCTCTTTCTCTCTTTCTTTCTTTCTTTCTCTCTCTCGGAGGACCTGAGCCCTAGGACCATGCCTCAGGACTACCTAACATGATGACTCCTTGCTGTCCCCAGTCCACCTGGCCGTGCTGCTGCTCCAGTTTCAACTGTTCTGCCTGTGATTATTATTATTTGACCATGCTGGTCATTTATGAACATTTGAACATCTTGGCCATGTTCTGTTATAATCTCCACCCGGCACAGCCAGAAGAGGACTGGCCACCCCACATAGCCTGGTTCCTCTCTAGGTTTCTTCCTAGGTTTTGGCCTTTCTAGGGAGTTTTTCCTAGCCACCGTGCTTCTACACCTGCATTGCTTGCTGTTTGGGGTTTTAGGCTGGGTTTCTGTACAGCACTTTGAGATATCAGCTGATGTACGAAGGGCTATATAAATAAATTTGATTTGATTTGGCTAGCCTTTGTTGGGCTGGGTGCTGATGTAGGATATTCGATGTTGGGCTGATGTGGGATTGGTGTGGGCTAGCCTGTGTTGGGCTGGCTTAGGCTAGCCCACCTTGCCCACCAAATACTCACATGGGGCCAATCGGTTCATGTTTGCTGGGGAGTCAGAGAAAGAAAAGAGAACCTTCCCTCACAGCTATCTGCCTGAAGCGTGAATACACATATTACTCAATGCAGGTTGGACTGGACTGAGCCAGCCCAGAGAACATTTTGATAAAGGGGACTTTTCTAACGCCTTCAAAGGCCTGCCTTAATGAATTGGACCCAGAGTTCCAATCAGCTCAAAACAATTTGTTTTAATGTCGTATATAGAGCTGGTCTTCATTCTATTTGAACAATCTTAAGAGCTGTCATTTTATTGTGAGGAACTGGAGTTGTATCAGACATTTTTTCTGTTTTGTCCTCTGTGTGAGTGATCCTTCAAGTTCAGTATGAGAAGCCTTAGTCAGTAGTCACAGTAACACTGTCTAACTTTTACTCGAACAGTAGTACTACTCACTTTTAATAACTAAATCCTATCTGGGCTCGGGGAGTAGCTCACTTACACTGTATGAACCTATGAGGCTGTGTGTGTGTGAACCCATGAGGCTGTGAACCCATGAGGCTGTGAGTGTGAACCCATGAGGCTGTGTGTATGTGTGCGCGCGCGTGTGAGAGAGAGAGAGAGAGAGAGAGAAAAAGAGGAAGAGAGAGAGATAGAGAGAGAAAAAGAGGAAGAGAGAGAGATAGAGAGAGACTTGGCTTGACATAGAAGGGGTGTCCTCCACTGTGATCACCAGGAAAGCAATGATGCCTTGCCGGGAATGGGATTCAGGAGCGGTATCAGAGCTCAGAGGCCCTAATTCTGTACTGGGAATTTTGCCATCAACACCAGTAACAAAATAAGTCCACTTTGGCTTAGAGGGGAGAAAGGTTTTGCTTTGGCCCCTGACTATCAGTTAGTCAAACATAAACAGATTTTAAAAAACAGCAATGTTTATAATATACAGTAGCTGCAATAGGATGGTTCAATGCAGACTTTAAATGAAATAATATCAGTTTTCTTTCAACTACATTGAATGAATCAATTCCAGCCTCGTACCTGAGGTTGAATAGAAATGTAATTACATACAGTGACCAATAGAGACCACCAGAGGCCCAGAATATAGAGATGTGAGATGAGAACTCACCACACATAGTCCATGGTTGCATGGGCCCAAGACCCTCAGTCCATTGTGTGTGTGTTTGTGTCTGACAGAGGTTTGTGTGTGCGTGTGTTCAGTGGTGTCTGAGTAAAGCATTCTGGGCATAGAGGAAGAGAGCCTAAGGAGTGGGTAGTGTGGGGAAGGGGGAGCTACAGGAGATCATTGTTAGAGAAGGAGGAGTTGGCACTGAGAGAGAAAAAACTATTTTAGACACTACTTGTTAACACATAGGCCTATATCGCCCCTAACCACGACATTTTATCTTATAGAATTATCGTAGTTTAGTGTGAACGCTGTATGTGTAACCTTTCAGTTGTGTGTGTCAGAGGGAGGGAGAGTAAAGGAGAGAGAATGTGTGTGACTAGTCTGGTAAGCATGAGTTGGCCAGTATAATTGTATTCTCTCCTCCCTGGCATAGGCAGCGTTCTGCGTTTCATATGAGGAGCCTGAGCGTTTAGACCAAGCTGGCACGCCTGACACACACACACACACACACACACACACACACACACAAACACATATACACACAAACAGCAACAATGGTGTGCTTTATAAGGTGCCCACCGATGTCATGGCAACCCCCATATCCTCAGAAAGAGGGAAGATGTTGTGTGCCAAATAAATGCCATGGTTACTTTTTTTAAGAAACCACGTTGCCCAGAAACCCTTTGAAGCTTATTAAGTGAAACCAGTGGGGAGAGAGAAATGGAGAGAATAAGAAAGAGAAGGAAAAGGAGAGGGGGGAAGGAAAGAGAGGGTTGAGCGAAGGAGAAGGGAGAAAGAGAAGCAGAGAAAGAAATAGGGAAAGAGTGACGGGGTGAGGAGGGAGAAGGGGAGAAAGAAAGTGTGAGGTGGAGATTGAGAGAAGGAGAAAGGCAGAGAGAGAAGGAGGAGAAGTGGGAGTGTATCCGGTTTCTGGGCCAAAGTGAGTCTTTGTTTTAAGGAAAGGACACTGTGAACCTGCCTAGAGAAGCAGGGAGGGGCAGCTAGGCTAGTTAGTGTGCTAACACTGTGAACCTGCCTAGAGCAGCAGGGAGGAGCAGCTAGGCTAGTTAGTGTGCTAACACTGTGAACCTGCCTAGAGCAGCAGGGAGGGAAGCTAGGCTAGTTAGTGTGCTAACACTGTGAACCTGCCTAGAGCAACAGGGGGGAGCAGCTAGGCTAGTTAGTGTGCTAACACTGTGAACCTGCCTAGAGCAGCAGGGAGGGAAGCTAGGCTAGTTAGTGTGCTAACACTGTGAACCTGCCTAGAGCAGCAGGGAGGGAAGCTAGCAGGGAGGGAAGCTAGGCTAGTTAGTGTGCTAACACTGTGAACCTGCCTAGAGCAACAGGGGGGAGCAGCTAGGCTAGTTAGTGTGCTAACACTGTGAACCTGCCTAGAGCAGCAGGGAGGGAAGCTAGGCTAGTTAGTGTGCTAACACTGTGAACCTGCCTAGAGCAGCAGGGAGGGAAGCTAGGCTAGTTAGTGTGCTAACACTGTGAACCTGCCTAGAGCAACAGGGGGGAGCAGCTAGGCTAGTTAGTGTGCTAAAACTGTGAACCTGCCTAGAGCAGCAGGGAGGAGCAGCTAGGCTAGTTAGTGTGCTAACACTGTGAACCTGCCTAGAGCAGCAGGGAGGGAAGCTAGGCTAGTTAGTGTGCTAACACTGTGAACCTGCCTAGAGCAGCAGGGAGGGAAGCTAGGCTAGTTAGTGTGCTAACACTGTGAACCTGCCTAGAGCAGCAGGGAGGGAAGCTAGGCTAGTTAATGTGCTAACACTGTGAACCTGCCTAGAGTAGCAGGGAGGGGCAGCTAGGCTAGTTAGTGTGCTAACACTGTGAACCTGCCTAGAGCAGCAGGGAGGGGCAGCTAGGCTAGTTAGCGTACTAATGCTAATGCCAATCAGCTTTTCACTGATTATGCCAGTATTTTTTTTATTATATATTTTATATATTTTTATTATATATTTTTTTTAATATAATTTGAATGAACTTTTGTGGCTTTTACAGAGTAATAAAAATACACTAAATATATCATAGAAGAAAACAAGGCAAAAAAAACACTAGACACAGGAGAATGAAGAGCACAATTGACAGACAGACAGACAGACAGACAGACAAGAAAACGATAAAAAAAAAAAAAAAATACCATTAATCAGTATACAGATCATAGACCCACAATAAGCGTCAGACTACACAATCCCAGAGGTCAAGTATGAGTACAAACCGCCTACATAAAGTAGATTTGTCCTCGAGTAGCTGAATCGCGCCAGGCCAGGCCTGACAGTCCTGAAATGAACACTTTGTTTTGACGGAGTTGGTTCACGAAGGGGTCCCACATCTTAAGAAATTGATGAGGCTTATTTAGAGTAGAGAAAGCCTCATTGGGAATTAAATCAATGACCCTTTGTTCCCATTGACTTCTTAAGGAAGCCTTATCAGATATCCACAGCAGAAGAATACATTTTTTGTGCACAATGTAATAAAATGTGTAACATGTGCGTAAGGAAATCTAAGAGGCAGCTCCTCTCTAGTTTCCAGTCTACAAAACGCTGCTCCCAGCTGGAGAGAGCGTTCAAAAACGTTATCTATCTCCTGTAGAACCTCCGACCAGAATGGTTTTTACGTAACAACAATCCCAGAAACAATGAATGAGGGAACCTCCTGCTTCCTGAGACTTACTGTAAAGACAAGACACATTAGGTTTCATTCAAAGGGGTCAGTAATGAGGAACAATCATTTTGCCCTTCTAACTTTCGGACCTGTCCCCAGATAGAGAGATGTTCTTCAGCATGTAATGAATTGTCTTTAGTTATTTGCCTATCTTTGTCTGCGATATGTGTAAACGTTTACGGAGTGGGATTGTCCCAATAGTAGCTGATTCACCATTAAGCCAAGAGGCTCTTGAGTTTTCAATACTCTCAATAAAGCTCAGTTGAGATGCCAGTTGATAACATTTAAGAGAAGGGGCTGCTAGACCAGCTAACCTGGTAAGTAGAGTGAGATAGCGGTACTTCAGCCTAGGTATTTTCCTTGGCCAGAAGAAAATGATGATAGCACGGTCTAACTGGGTAAAGGTTTTTCTGGGAAGTAAAAGTGGGACCATTTGAAAACGGTATAGCAGGCGAGGGAGAATATTCATTTTGATAAGGTGAGTACGGCCTAACCACGACAGAGAGGCAGGCAACACCACCTATGAAGATCATTTTGATAAGGTGAGTACGGCCTAACCACGACAGAGAGGCGGGCAACACCACCTATGAAGATCATTTTGATAAGGTGAGTACGGCCTAACCACGACAGAGAGGCAGGCAACACCACCTATCAAGATCATTTTGATAAGGTGAGTACGGCCTAACCACGACAGAGAGGCGGGCAACACCACCTATGAAGATAATTTTGATAAGGTGAGTACGGCCTAACCACGACAGAGAGGCGGGCAACACCACCTATGAAGATCATTTTGATAAGGTGAGTACGGCCTAACCACGACAGAGAGGCGGGCAACACCACCTATGAAGATCATTTTGATAAGGTGAGTACGGCCTAACCACGACAGAGAGGCGGGCAACACCACCTATGAAGATCATTTTGATAAGGTGAGTACGGCCTAACCACGACAGAGAGGCAGGCAACACCACCTATCAAGATCATTTTGATAAGGTGAGTACGGCCTAACCACGACAGAGAGGCGGGCAACACCACCTATGAAGATAATTTTGATAAGGTGAGTACGGCCTAACCACGACAGAGAGGCGGGCAACACCACCTATGAAGATCATTTTGATAAGGTGAGTACGGCCTAACCACGACAGAGAGGCGGGCAACACCACCTATGAAGATCATTTTGATAAGGTGAGTACGGCCTAACCACGACAGAGAGGCGGGCAACACCACCTATGAAGATCATTTTGATAAGGTGAGTACGGCCTAACCACGACAGAGAGGCGGGCAACACCACCTATCAAGATCATTTTGATAAGGTGAGTACGGCCTAACCACGACAGAGAGGCGGGAAACACCACCTATCAAGATCATTTTGAATAGAGAGCAGGAGTGGGGTCATCTATATATGCATTTTAGCACAGGAGAGATTTTAATAGTCAAGTACGTAAAAGCAGAGGCAACCCTACCTGGTTCCATGTCCTAGTGTGAAATCTGACCCCTTTGGTGAGAACAGCAGCAATAGGACAGGTGTCAAATACCCCTATCCATTTGATGAACTCATCTCCTAGTGTCATAATCAGATAGGTCCACTCGACCCTGTTAAAGGCCTTCACTGCATCAAGTGAGATCACTAAGGCCTCCGGGCTATATAGATTTGCATGTTGAATAATGTTTAGAAGTTTCCTTATATTATGCTACGAGTATCTGCCCTCGACAAGCCCCGTCTGGTTGATATTGATGAGTGAAGGGAGCAACGCTTCTAGCCTAGTGGCCAAGGTTTTGGCCAACAGCCGTACATCTAAATTCTGGATAAAAATTAGCCTGAATGAAAGAGCCAATCATCAGCTGGTTTGCCCTTCTTTAGAATGTTATGATATGGGGGGGAAGGTTAGTGCTAGGACATAGACAAACACACTATATAGGACACACTCCATTCATATTGAACCTTCAACACCTAGGCGCATACGCTGATTTCTCACACATTTACAAGCTTAAATCCGGTTACAGACCAGTTAACTAGGCCTGAGACCCCTAGACTTAGTGAGTGCAACAATATTAGCAGGCTAGTTATTGGTTTCGTAACAAGAATCAAAGAGATATTCACCTCCTTCACCATCAAAAAGGACCGTTTAACTACAGATTGAACAAACGCGGATCATTTTATCCTCAACTGTAACTCTCATGCTGTCGTGTTATGAAGCTACTTAAAGCAGCAATCAGCAGCAGAAACAACAACAAAGCATGCTCCTGTTTCTGTAAAAAGCTGAGGGATGGTACTGGAGAAATGTAACCACTCAAATTAACAGATAAAGCTATGGATGCAAGGACTGACCCTCCATGATATCAACATTATAGGTTTAACCATGTTTTGAGGCTATACAGTGTTTGTTTACAATTTACATTGTTTGCAAACATTGAAGTAAAACACGCTTACATTTTTGGTTCTGATGTGGTACGACAGTTGAACTAAGCTCATGAGGCATTTATACGTTGTGTTCTTCAAAAATCTATCGGTATGTATAATTAAGTCCAAAAATGGATGTAGCAACTGCTGATTGCCACTTTTAAGTTAGCTTTGGCTTTGTAGCTTAGCTTTAACACATGTCAACATCACACCAGTCAGCACCCACTCAGCTCCCCATTGTAGCCTCCTAACATGCTAACATGAACAGACTGGCTTGAAAAAAGGTGTGTGTTTATGAACTTTGTTTAAAATCTGTGCTCTTTGAGTGCGAGTCTGTGTGAAAAAAAATCTGTCTGTGTGATAGCCAGCCTGTGTGTGTGTGTTTCATCTGTAATTAAATCAGTCCATTTCTCCTCCCTGGGTTAGCGAGGCGCCAGTGGATCTGCCCAGGGAGAGACACACACACACACACACACACACACACACACAGCGAGACAGTTAGGCTCTGCCAGTTTCATTAGAGGTGATGGATGACCTCATGAGAAATTGGCCTTGTCGTCGACACTGCAGTTACACTTACCCACACTTCAAACAGAAACACAAACTTCTGTGTTTGATATAAAAAGACAGTGAAATAATGCATGCGTATGCATATGCGTGTGTGTGTGTCTGTGTGTCTGTCTCTCTCGCTCTTTCTATGAATACAACTATGCATACATTTAATTGCATGTGCAAGCATCTGCGTGTTGTGTGTGTGTGGTGGTGTGGTGTGGTGTGGTGTGTGTGTGGTGTGGTGTTGTGTGGTGTGTGTGGTGTGGTGTTGTGTGTGTGGTGTGGTGTGGTGTGTATGTCTATGCATCTCTGAGCTTCAGTGCAGTGGGGGGATGGTATTAGGGTGTGTTCCCACTGTGTACTGACTCTACCAGAGGCAGCCTGGGCGCTTAGTTAGTGGTTTTGGTGGACATTTCCATATTGCCCAGGGTCATATGGGCACCGTGCCCACTTCTGACGCTGTGTGTGTGCGTGTGTTTGTGTGTGTGTGTGCGCGTGCTGTGGGTGCCCACTGAGGCGTGGGGAGATTAAAGCGGGCGCGCAGTGGCACAAAGGGCCTGTCTAGTGCTTTTTAATTCCCTAAATTAGGGCTTGTTGCCAACGCAGTGCCAACCGAGGCTGATAGGAGGGCTCCTGGTAGGGCTAACACTCCAGAACTGACTGGTACTACTACTACTAACTACTAACTAGATAGGAGGTCCAACACTCCAGAACTGACTGGTACTACTACTACTAACTACTAACTAGATAGGAGGGCTAACACTCCAGAACTGACTGGTACTACTAACTAGGTAGGAGGGCTAACATTCCAGAACTGACTGGTACTACTACTACTAACTACTAACTAGATAGGAGGGCTAACACTCCAGAACTGACTGGTACTACTACTACTAACTACTAACTAGATAGAAGGGCTAACACTCCAGAACTGACTGGTACTACTAACTACTAACTACTAACTAGATAGGAGGGCTAACACTCCAGAACTGACTGGTACTAATAACTACTAACTAGATAGGAGGGCTAACACTCCAGAACTGACTGGTACTACTAACTACTAACTAGATAGGAGGGATAACACTCCAAAACTGACTGGTACTACTACTACTAACTACTAACTAGATAGGAGGGCTAACACTCCAGAACTGACTGGTACTACTAGAACTAACTACTGCTCACTGACAGACAGGAGGACATACAGTGGGGCAAAAAAAGTATTTAGTCAGCCACCAATTCTGCAAGTTCTCCCACTTAAAAGATGAGAAAGGCCTGTAATTTTCATCATAGGTACACTTCAACTATGACAGACAAAAATGAAAAAAATAAATCCAGAAAATCACATTGTAGGATTTGTAATGAATTTATTTGCAAATTATGGTGGAAAATAAGTATTTGGTCAATAACAAAAGTTTATCTCAATACTTTGTTATATACCCTTTGTTGGCAATGACAGAGGTCAAACGTTTTCTAAGTCTTCACGAGGTTTTCACACACTGTTGCTGGTATTTTGGCCCATTCCTCCATGCAGATCTCCTCTAGAGCAGTGATGTTTTGGGGCTGTTGCTGGGCAACACGGACTTTCAACTCCCTCCAAAGATTTTCGATGGGGTTGAGATCTGGAGACTGGCTAGGCCATTCCAGGACCTTGAAATGGTTCTTATGAAGCCACTCCTTCGTTGCCCGGGCGTTGTGTTTGGGATCATTGTCATGCTGAAAGACCCAGCCACGTTTCATCTTCAATGACCTTGCTGATGATAGGCTTTGTTACTTTGGTCCCAGCTCTCTGCAGGTCATTCACTAGGTCCCCCCGTGTGGTTCTGGGATTTTTGCTCACCGTTCTTGTGATCATTTTGACCCCACGGGGTGAGATCTTGCGTGGAGCCCCAGATCAAGGGAGATTATCAGTGGTCTTGTATGTCTTCCATTTCCTAATAATTGCTCCCACAGTTGATTTCTTCAAACCAAGCTGCTTACCTATTGCAGTCTTCCCAGCCTGGTGCAGGTCTACAATTTTGTTTCTGGTGTCCTTTGACAGCTCTTTGGTCTTGGCCATAGTGGAGTTTGGAGTGTGAGTGTTTGAGGTTGTGGACAGGTGTCTTTTATACTGATAACAAGTTCAAACAGGTGCCATTAATACAGGTACCGAGTGGAGGACAGAGGAGCCTCTTAAATGAATAAGTTACAGGTCTGTGAGAGCCAGAAATCTTGCTTGTTTGTAGGTGACCAAATACTTATTTTCCACCATAATTTGCAAATAAATTAATTAAAAATCCTAAATGTTTTTCTCATTTTGTCTGTCATAGTTGAAGTGTACCTATGATGAAAATTACAGGCCTCTCTCATCTTTTTAAGTGAGAGAACTTGCACAATTGGTGGCTGACTAAATACGTTTTTTGCCCCACTGTACATACACAGAGAGATTGAGGCTCTTGTTAACATTTCCACTCACTCACTTGAATTAATTTGACTGTAGATGTTGTATATGGTATACAGCCTTAGCTAATTTCAGCAAGCGCATGTGCCACCCTTATTTACAATCTTGGTGTCATCACCATCTTCCCCCCTAATACTAATGTGGCTCTTCGACTGTTTCAGAACAGTTCAGCACCATCCTCTGTGTCCTGGCAGAATGATGTCACAAAGAATGCCCAGTGGAATGAGTGTCAACTGTATCCGCATACGTATACTCCGAGGGTGTGTGGACACTGGTGTGTGTGTGCGCGTGCATGACTGCTTGTCACTGTGTATACATGCAGTGCCTTCAGAAAGTATTTGTACCCCTTGACTTATTCCACATTTTGTTGTTACAGTCTGAATTCAAAATGGATTCAATGTATATTTTCTCTCACCCATCTACACACACAAATTGAAAACATGTTTTTAGAAATGTGATTATTATCCTGCTGAAAGGTGAATTTGTCTCCCAGTGTCTGTTGGAAAGCAGACTGAGCCCGGCTTTCCTCTGGGATTTTGCCTATGTTTTGCTATATTTCGTTTATTTTTATTTTTAAAAAACTCCTTAGTCCTTGCCGATGACAAGCATACCCATAACATGATGCAGCCACCACCATGCTTGAAAATATGAAGAGTGGTACTCAGTGATGTGTTGTGTTGGATTTCCCCCAACATAATGTTTTGTATCCAGGACATAAAGTTTTTGCAGTTTTACTTTAGTGCCTTATTGCAAACAGGATGCATGTTTTGGAATATATTTATTCTGTACAGGTTTCTTCTTTTCACTCTGTCATTTAGGTTAGTATTGTGTAGTAACTACAATGTTGTTGATCATTCCTCAGTTTTCTCCTATCACAGCCATTCAAATCTGTAACTGTCATGTTGTCTTGTCTCTGTCCTTTCCCTTCACCCTGTCTCCCTCTGCTGGTCGTGTTAGGTTACCTTTTCTCCCCCGCTTTCCCCCAGCTGTCCCTTGTCTCCTCTAACTACCCATTCACCCCGTTCCCCACCTGTTCCCTTTTTTCCCTCTGATTAGGTCCCTATATCTCTCACTGTTTCTGCTCCTGTCCTTGTCGGATTCTTGTTTGTTTGTGTCATTCATGCCTGAACCAGACTGTCGTCATGTTTGCTGTAACCTTGTCCTGTCCTGTCGGAATCTGCCGGTCCATCTGAGCCTACCTATGTTTGGTAATTAAAGAAGCTCTGTTTAAGTTGATTCGCTTTTGGGTCCTCATTCACGCACCGTAACAGAAGAATCCGACCAAGAATGGACCCAGCGACTTCGGATCCTCTCCACTCAGCCGTCGAGATCCAGGGAGCGATGCTAGGCAGACACAAGCAGGAATTGTCTGCTGCTCGACATGCCGTTGAGACCCTGGCCACCCAAGTCTCCAACCTCACAGAACAGGTTCACCATCTCCGCCTCGATCCACCGGCCACTTCCAGGGCTTTCGAATCTCCGGAGCCCAGAATCAATAACCCGCCGTGTTACTCTGGGGAGCCCACTGAATGCCGCTCGTTCCTCACCCAGTGTGATATTGTGTTTTCTCTCCAGCCCAACACTTACTCCAGGAGCACTGCTCGTGTCGCCTACGTCATATCTCTCCTTATTGGACGGGCTCGTGAGTGGGGCACGGCAATCTGGGAGGCAAGGGCTGAGTGTACTAACCAGTATCAAGACTTTAAGGAGGAGATGATACGGGTTTTTGATCGATCTGTTTTTGGGGAGGAGGCTTCCAGGGCCCTGTCTTCCCTATGTCAAGGCAATCGATCCATAACAGACTACTCTATTGAGTTTCGCACTCTTGCTGTCTCCAGTGGCTGGAACGAGCCGGCCTTGCTCGCTCGTCTTCTGGAGGGTTTCCGCGCAGAGGTAAAGGATGAGATTCTCTCCCGGGAGGTTCCTTCCAGCGTGGATTCCTTGATTGAACTCGCTATTCGCATTGAGCGACGGGTTGATCTTCGTCACCGAGCTCGTGGAAAGGAGCTCGCGCTCTCCGTCGCCTCCCTCTCCGCATCACTACCATCTTCCTCTGCCGGCTCGGGTGCTGAGCCCATGCAGCTGGGAGGTATCCGCATCTCGACTGAGGAGAGGGAACGGAGAATCACCAACCGCCTCTGTCTCTATTGCGGTTCCGCTGGTCATTTTGTCACTTCATGTCCAGTAAAAGGCCAGAGCTCGTCAGTAAGCGGAGGGCTACTGGTGAGCGCTACTACTCCTGCCTCTCCTTCAAGATCCTGCACTACCTTGTCGGTCCATCTACGCTGGACCGGTTCGTCAGCTTCCTGCAGTGCCTTAATAGACTCTGGGGCGGAGGGCTGTTTTATGGACGAGACCTGGGCTCGGGAACATGACATTCCTCTCAGACAGTTAAAGGAGCCCACGGCCTTGTTCGCCCTGGATGGTAGTCCTCTCCCCAGGATTCAGCGTGAGACGCTACCTTTAACCCTCACTGTTTCTGGTAATCATAGTGAAACCATTTCTTTTTTAATTTTTCGTTCACCTTTTACACCTGTTGTTTTGGGCCATCCCTGGCTAGTTTGTCATAATCCTTCCATTAATTGGTCTAGTAATTCTATCCTCTCCTGGAACGTCTCTTGTCATGTGAAATGTTTAATGTCTGCTATCCCTCCTGTTTCCTCTGTCTCTTCTTCACAGGAGGAGCCTGGTGATTTGACAGGGGTGCCGGAGGAATATCACGATCTGCGCACGGTGTTCAGTCGGTCCAGGGCCACCTCTCTTCCTCCACACCGGTCGTATGATTGTAGTATTGATCTCCTTCCGGGAACCACCCCCCCCCGGGGTAGACTATACTCTCTGTCGGCTCCCGAACGTAAGGCTCTCGAAGATTATTTGTCTGTAGCTCTTGACGCCGGTACCATAGTCCCCTCCTCCTCTCCCGCCGGAGCGGGGTTTTTTTTTGTCAAGAAGAAGGACGGGTCTCTGCGCCCCTGTATAGATTATCGAGGGCTGAATGACATAACAGTGAAGAATCGTTATCCGCTTCCTCTTATGTCTTCAGCCTTCGAGATCCTGCAGGGAGCCAGGTTTTTCACTAAGTTGGACCTTCGTAACGCTTACCATCTCGTGCGCATCAGGGAGGGGGACGAGTGGAAGACGGCGTTTAACACTCCGTTAGGGCACTTTGAATACCGGGTTCTTCCTTTCGGCCTCGCTAACGCTCCAGCTGTCTTTCAGGCATTAGTCAATGATGTCCTGAGAGACATGCTGAACATCTTTGTTTTCGTTTACCTTGACGATATCCTGATTTTTTCACCGTCACTCCAGATTCATGTTCAGCACGTTCGACGTGTCCTCCAGCGCCTTTTAGAGAATTGTCTTTTTGTGAAGGCTGAGAAGTGCACTTTTCATGCCTCCTCCGTCACATTTCTCGGTTCTGTTATTTCCGCTGAAGGCATTAAGATGGATCCCGCTAAGGTCCAAGCTGTCATTGATTGGCCCGTCCCTAAGTCACGCGTCGAGCTGCAGCGCTTTCTCGGCTTCGCGAACTTCTATCGTCGTTTCATCCGTAATTTCGGTCAGGTGGCAGCTCCTCTCACAGCCCTTACTTCTGTCAAGACGTGCTTTAAGTGGTCCGTTTCCGCCCAGGGAGCTTTTGATCTCCTCAAGAATCGTTTTACATCCGCTCCTATCCTTGTTACACCTGACGTCTCTAGACAGTTCGTTGTCGAGGTTGACGCGTCAGAGGTGGGAGTGGGAGCCATCCTTTCTCAGCGCTCCCTCTCTGACGACAAGGTCCACCCATGCGCGTATTTTTCTCATCGCCTGTCGCCGTCGGAACGTAACTATGATGTGGGTAACCGCGAACTGCTCGCCATCCGGTTAGCCCTAGGCGAATGGCGACAGTGGTTGGAGGGGGCGACCGTTCCTTTTGTCGTTTGGACTGACCATAGGAACCTTGAGTACATCCGTTCTGCCAAACGACTTAATGCGCGTCAGGCGCGTTGGGCGCTGTTTTTCGCTCGTTTCGAGTTCGTGATTTCTTATCGTCCGGGCTCTAAGAACACCAAGCCTGATGCTTTGTCTCGTCTCTTCAGTTCTTCAGTAGCCTCCACTGACCCCGAGGGGATTCTCCCTGAGGGGCGTGTTGTCGGGTTGACTGTCTGGGGAATTGAGAGGCAGGTAAAGCAAGCACTCACTCAAACTCCGTCGCCGCGCGCTTGTCCTAGGAACCTTCTTTTCGTTCCCGTTCCTACTCGTCTGGCCGTTCTTCAGTGGGCTCACTCTGCCAAGTTAGCCGGCCACCCTGGCGTTCGGGGTACGCTTGCTTCCATTCGCCAGCGTTTCTGGTGGCCCACCCGGGAGCATGACACGCGTCGTTTCGTGGCTGCTTGTTCGGTCTGCGCGCAGACTAAGTCCGGTAACTCTCCTCCTGCCGGCCGTCTCAGGCCGCTTCCTATTCCCTCTCGACCGTGGTCTCACATCGCCTTAGATTTTGTCACCGGACTGCCTTCGTCAGCGGGGAAGACTGTTATTCTTACGGTTGTCGATAGGTTCTCTAAGGCGGCTCATTTCATTCCCCTTGCTAAGCTTCCTTCTGCTAAAGAGACGGCACAAATCATCATCGAGAATGTTTTCAGAATTCATGGCCTTCCGTCAGACGTCGTTTCGGACAGAGGTCCGCAATTCACGTCTCAATTTTGGAGGGAGTTTTGCCGTTTGATTGGGGCTTCCGTCAGTCTCTCTTCCGGCTTTCACCCCCAGTCTAACGGTCAAGCAGAACGGGCCAATCAGACTATTGGTCGCATCTTACGCAGTCTTTCTTTTCGCAACCCTGCGTCTTGGTCAGAACAGCTCCCCTGGGCAGAATACGCCCACAACTCGCTTCCTTCGTCTGCGACCGGGCTATCTCCTTTTCAGAGTAGCCTCGGGTACCAGCCTCCGTTGTTCTCATCTCAGTTCGCCGAGTCCAGCGTCCCCTCCGCTCAGGCTTTTGTCCAACGTTGCGAGCGCACCTGGAAGAGGGTCAGGTCTGCACTTTGCCGTTATAGGGCGCAGACTGTGAGAGCTGCTAATAAGCGTAGAACTAAGAGCCCTAGGTATTGTCGCGGTCAGAGAGTTTGGCTCTCCACTCAGAACCTTCCCCTTAAGACGGCTTCTCGCAAGTTGACCCCGCGGTTCATTGGTCCATTCCGTATCTCTCAGGTCATTAATCCTGTCGCAGTGCGACTTCTTCTTCCGCGATATCTTCGTCGCGTCCACCCGGTCTTCCATGTCTCCTGTGTTAAGCCCGTTCTTCGCGCCCCCGCTCGTCTTCCCCCCCCCCCCCCCCCCATCCTTGTCGAGGGCGCACCTATCTACAGGGTCCGTAAGATCTTGGACATGCGTCCTCGGGGCCGTGGTCATCAGTACCTAGTTGACTGGGAGGGGTACGGTCCTGAGGAGAGGAGTTGGGTTCCCTCTCGGGACGTGCTGGACCGTGCGCTGATTGATGATTTCCTCCGTGGCCGCCAGGTTTCCTCCTCGAGTGCGCCAGGAGGCGCTCGGTGAGTGGGGGGGTACTGTCATGTTGTCTTGTCTCTGTCCTTTCCCTTCACCCTGTCTCCCTCTGCTGGTCGTGTTAGGTTACCTTTTCTCCCCCGCTTTCCCCCAGCTGTCCCTTGTCTCCTCTAACTACCCATTCACCCCGTTCCCCACCTGTTCCCTTTTTTCCCTCTGATTAGGTCCCTATATCTCTCTCTGTTTCTGCTCCTGTCCTTGTCGGATTCTTGTTTGTTTGTGTCATTCATGCCTGAACCAGACTGTCGTCATGTTTGCTGTAACCTTGTCCTGTCCTGTCGGAATCTGCCGGTCCATCTGAGCCTACCTATGTTTGGTAATTAAAGAAGCTCTGTTTAAGTTGATTCGCTTTTGGGTCCTCATTCACGCACCGTAACAGTAACTGTTTTAAAGTCACCACCATTGGCCTCATGGTAAAACCCCTGAGCGGTTTCCTTCTTCTCCGGCAACTGAGTTAGGAATGACGCCTGTAACTTTGTAATGAATGGGTGTATTGATACACCATCCAAAGTGTAATTAATAACTTCACCATGCTCAAAGAGATATTCAATGGCTGTTTTTTTTTTATCTACCAATAGGTGCCCTTCTTTGCCTGGCATTGAAAAACCTCCCTGTTCTTTGTGGTTGAATCTTTGTTTGAAATTCACTGCTCAACTGAGGGACCTTACAGATAATTGTGTGTGTGAGGTACAGAGATGAGGTAGTCATACAAAAATCACATTCAACACTATTATTGAGTCCATGCAGCTTATTATGTGAAGGGTTGAATAGTTGACTCAAGTCCTTTCAGCTTTTAATTTTAATTAATTTGGTTTGTTACAATTTTTGAAAACATAATTCCACTTTGGCATGATGGGGTATTGTGTGTAGGCCAGTGACACAAAATTTCAATTGAATCCATTTTAAATTCAGACTGTAACACAACAAAATGTGGAAAAAGTCAAGAGGTGTGAATACTTTCTGGAGGCACTGTATGTGCCTGAATGTGTAAGCGTGTTTGTCTCCAATCTCTCCATGCCCGCGGGGTATTGGCACCCAGCTAAAGGGCCAGTGTGTGGACACAGGGGTGTGTGTATGTCAGGTCTCCAAGGCCCCTCCCTCTCTCTCTCTCTCTGTGTAATCCAAATCCACTTTCAAAGGTGCTGCTCTGGCATTAATACACCATGTGACGCCATTGCCAAAGCCTTTTGACTTGCAATATATTTAAACCACTATATTCAAATGATTCATGTTCTCTCTATTGATAAGTAACTAACTTATTTGTGAAAAGTACATTACAAATGCTTTAGCAAGCTGCAGTGATACTGCACAGCAGTTGTAATACTAACATAAATGGTAGCAATAACTTACTTTCATGGATGATCGTGTGTGTGTTACGTGTTTAGCACGTGTGTGTGTTACGAACATTGGGGCAGTGACATTAGGACATCTGGGCCTTCCTCAGTACAGAGAAGTATTGTGGATGTATGGAACGTTGCGCTTAAGTGTATAAATTGTGTATTCGTATTTGAAATGTATGTAGTTCTGTCCTTGAGTTGATACCTTTATGTACTGGTATGAGTGTGAATGGTAGAGCAGGGAATTACCAGGGACCTCACGAGACCATATTATCATCAGACTTTGGTGCCGATACGATTGTCACAATTCAATGTGTATTGCGGTTCGATATTGTGATTTTTATTGTGATTGGATGTTCCAGACATATTGCTCACCATGTCTGCTGCAGAGGGACAAGAGAGAGACATTAAATCAGGAGTTTGATCAGTCATGGAAACAAAAGGGCTGAAAACATTTGTGTCCCTATTTAAAAAAGAAGATGGAGAACAAGCTATTAAGGAAAAATACTGGAGTTCTGGTACAGGTACAGCCAACGAGCGCAAAAATAATATTGTGAAATTGTCTAAATGATACGATTTATCGTCAAAAAACGATGTCCCGATATGTAACTGTATGGATTTTCTCCCCCCATCACTAGTGACTGGTGGACACTGCTGGGTGTGAATGTGGTGTAGCGGAATTAAGATGGAAATGTACGACAAGCTGTTGAGGTGGAAACCATGAAATAGGAAGTTTAAAGGGAGGAAACTCCAACCGATTCAAGGTTGCTGCGTTCACGTCTGTTAACTCTGATCACGGTGGCTGAGGTGAAAGCCTCAGTGGGAGCCAAGGACCTTTACCCTTTATGGGTGGTAGACTGCAACCCATTACACTATCTCAGCTAACCCGTTAAGGGTGGTAGACTGCAACCCATTACACTATCTCAGCTAACCCGTTAAGGGTGGTAGACTGCAACCCATTACACTATCTCAGCTAACCCGTTAAGGGTGGTAGACTGCAACCCATTACACTATCTCAGCTAACCCGTTAAGGGTGGTAGTGTAATGGGTTGCAGTCTATCTCAGCTAACCCGTTAAGGGTGGTAGACTGCAACCCATTACACTATCTCAGCTAACCCGTTAAGGGTGGTAGACTGCAACCCATTACACTATCTCAGCTAACCCGTTAAGGGTGGTAGACTGCAACTCATTACACTATCTCAGCTAACCCGTTAAGGGTGGTAGTGTAATGGGTTGCAGTCTATCTCAGCTAACCCATTAAGGGTGGTAGACTGCAACCCATTACACTATCTCAGCTAACCCGTTAAGGGTGATAGACTGTAACACGGCTCAAGATTCAAGGCCTGGTTATTTCATGAATGTTCCATTGTACCTAAAGAATTCCATAGCGGGTGGTATCTGTAACAAAAGGCCTACAAATTTAAGAGATGACATGTACCCCAGGAAACCCATTGCGGGTGGTAACTGGAAAAAGTCTATACTTTACCCCAGGATACCCATTACGGGCGGTAACTATAGAAACAAGGTAGCTTCATTCACATCAGGGGAATTTAGCCAAAAGTGTCAGCCTATTTGCAACGCACCTCCTTGTTATTGCATTTTAATGTGTTACACTGGCATTCAGTAGCATTATGACTCACATGATTATGAAGGCAGTAATGTATGAAAGCATGTATATTTGTATTTTAAATGTATGTAGTTCTGTTCTTGTCTATTAATGTTCTGTATTATGTCATGGTTCATGTTCTGTGTTGGACCCCAGGAAGAGTAGCTGCTGCTTTCGCAACAGCTAATGGGGATCCTAATACAATATTAATGTTGGTGTGTGTGTGTGTCCACACGGATGCCTGTCCGCCTGTTCTAATCCCAGTCTCTCTCAGCATCTGGAGCATTGACACAGTTTAAAGGCCTGGCGATGCCCACATAGGGCTGGCCCATTGCGCACACACTCACACACGGCCTATCTGGGGCACCAGAAGGCCCGGGAACCGCCAAGGCAGAGGCTGCCCACGTTGGCACTGCCACTGGGGGGGGGGGGGGGGGCACTGCTGGCGCTCGGGGGAGAGAGGGAAATGGCAAGGGTGTGTGTGTGTGTGGTGGGGCTGAGGGAGTGAGGAAAGGAGAGGGGGAGGAGGGGGCACCTGGCATGGGATAATCACCCTGGGAATGGTCCCATGCCCTCTGTAGATATCAGGGAGGGAGGGATGGGGAGGTGTTGGGGTGTTAGAGAAAGAGGGATGAAGAGAGAGGGGGGAGATATAGAGATAGAGCGAGGGGGTGTGGGGAGATGAGAGAAAGACACGGAGAGAGAGAGAGAATGGATGAGGTTGTTAGTGTATGTATTGAGAGAACTCAACACTTCACATGGGACTGGGAGTATGGATGGTTTTATCATGCTAATGCTCCGCTCTGCTCTTAAAGGACAGGTGCTACTTTTCACCCATAACAAGCTGGCATGGGATGCTTGTGATGCCCTCTCTCTCCCTCTTTCTCCCAGTCTCTCTCGCTCTCTCTCTTTCCCTGTCTCTCGCTCTTTTTTCCCCTGTCTCTTTCTCCCTCTCTCTCCCTCTTTTTCCCTGTCTCTCACCCCCCCCCTCTCATTTTCAATGTCTCTGTCACTCTACCTTTTACCCATAGCTGGCATCGGATGCTTATGGCACAACTACCCCCCTCTCTTTCCATCTCTCTACTTTTCACCATACAGGCTAGAATTGGGTGATTATACCCCTCTCTCTCCCTTATCTCTCCTTCAGTCCAGGCCTCAGGTTGCATCAGGGTCATCTCCCTCTCTCCCTGCTCTCAATGTCCTGGCCCACTGATGGCCTATCTCTCCCTGCCCTGCCCTGGCCCTGGCCCACTGATGGCCTATCTCTCCCTGCCCTGCCCTGGCCCACTGATGGCCTATCTCTCCCTGCCCTGCCCTGGCCCACTGATGGCCTATCTCTCCCTGCCCTGCCCTGGCCCACTGATGGCCTATCTCTCCCTGCCCTGCCCTGGCCCAACTGATGCCACCCCACGCCTGCCTCCTTCCTCGCCTGAACTCTCTCTCTCTGTAGTGGGCACAGATGCCCATGTTGGCCTGCAACAGCTGTCTCACCATGTGGCACTACCAAGTGTTGCCACCCAATGGAGTGGGAGTGGGTGAGGGGGAGAAAGGGTGGTGGGGGAGAGGGTGTGGGGAGGGGGTCTGAGTTGAAATGTGAGGGGCTGAGTTCATGAATATTAATGTTGTGATCACAGCCGAGTTCTGCCCAGGCAGGATCAAAAATCTCTGTCTTTTTCTCCCTCCATCTTTCTTTATCTTTCTTCATTTTTCTAATGTTCTGTCTTTCTAGCTCTTTTGCACTCTTCTTCTCTCTCCCTTCTCTCTTTCTCTCTCCCCCTCTCCTTCTCTCCTTCCCTCCCTCGCTCTCCCTACCTACCCCCCCTTCCCCCCTTTCGCTCTCAGTCTCTCCCAGTAGAGTCAGTAAAGGTGATGGCCAGCGCCCATGTCTCCCCCGGTCACAGACAGGAAGCCCCTGGAAACAGAGAGAGGGAAGGAAACGTCAAACGCCTGGTTCTCATTGGTCGAAGAGTTCAAAATACACAAACCGTAACCAATAAGAAGACAAGCAGTCATCTAAGGAGTGGGACACAGAGACAGAGTAGTTTCATCCAAAATATTTTAATCCAAAAAGCTATACACGAGAAGTGCCGAAAACAGACTAGAGCCAACAAAATGGTGGCCATCGAGTGACGGGCGGCGTCCATTTTGGGGCGAGATAATTTCAGCTTCCAGAGTATCTTAAATAATCCTCCTCCTCGCCTCAAATAAAAATTATATTCAGAATTCCTGAACTAACACTTACACTTGACTCCCCCCGACCCCCCCAATCTCAGATTTTTCTGATAGGTCCTTTATTGAGGAAAAACGTACTCACTACGACTGTGATATGTGGTTGTCCCACCTAGCTATCTTAAGATGAACGCACCAACTGTAAGTCCCTCTGGATAACAGCGTCTGCTAAATGACTCAAATATAAATGTAAGTGAGTCATCCAAACAGCTAAATAAGTGACATCATGAATTCTTATTATTTTTTAACATGACTAAATCTACCAGGTGGTCGCTAATTCTAGCTACACATTGACAGTGGATGGGGTGAGTTAGCTACCACCACACAATGTAAAGCATTATAATCTTGGTCACAGCTGAGTATATGCAATATTCAGAGACACACTTGTCTGGTTACACAAGACTAAGCACTGTGACAGCCTATGGCTTTACACAGTACATACATGCATTCTGTTGTAATAGAAAACAGATTGGAAGGAAAAGTAATCAAAAGTGAGTGATGTGATGATGGCGTCACAGTTCTATAGCTCCGGCATCAGGAGAGGAGAGGGGCTGTCAGAATGAAAAGAACACACACACACACTGGCCAAAACAGCAGGGGTAAAAGCTAAAGGGACCGCGAGAAGGATGGAGAGATGGAGGAGAGAAAGAGAGAGAGAGAGAGAAAGCGAGGGATGGGGCAGCAGATCAGAGAGTGTCTCTAGTGTCGTGCTCTCCCTTTAAAGAAGAGCCAGGAAAACAGATTAGGAGTCCACTCTTTTTCTCCTGGGGGAGCAGAGCACCCCCCCCGAACACACACACACACACCACACAGACAGACACACAATCTTTAACACACACACACACACACACACTGTAGACCCTCCACTGCACCAGTCCTCTTTACAAACAACTGTGTTGGCTAAGAGTAGCTGAAGCTAACTCTAACTGACCCGGCCCACTGCTTAGTTAATTAGCTTGTTTTCTCACGGCTGAACCGAAGACGGTTTGTGTGTTCCATCTCCTCCTTTGACCAACATGTGGACTTAGAGGTGTAATTACTGGTTTCTCTGCCCTGTGTCACGTTTGCAAACAGTTTATGGCTGTTTAATGGGAGGGAGTATTTACTTAGAAAGCCTACTGAGGTACACACTGCCGCTGTCGATGGCTCGGTTGCTCCATTTCAGGGGCAGGTGTCTGTGCATGAGTGCATCTTGTGGTTCTATTTCGGTGTATGAATGTTTTTATATCAAATAAAATTGTATTTGTCACATGTGCCTAATACAACAGGTGTAGTAGACCTGGCAGTGAAATGCTTACTGACAAGCCCTTAACCAACAATGCAGTTCAAGAAATAGTTAATGAAATATTTACTAAATTAACGAAAGTTTAAAAAATCGAATCAACCAAAAAGCAACACAATAAATAAATGTACATAACGAGTCATTGTGCGGGGGTAAAGGTTAGTCCAGGTCATTTGTAAAGTGACCATGCATAGATAATAAACAGAGAGTAGCAGCAGTGTAAAAACAAAGGGGGGGGGGGGGGGGTTAATGTGAATAGTCTGGTGGATTAATTGTTCAGCAGTCTCATGGCTTGGGGGTAGAAGCTGTTAAGGAGCCTTTTGGACCTAGACTTGGCGCTCCGGTACCACTTGCCATGCGGTAGCAAAGAAAACAGTCTATGACTTGGGTGACTGGAGTCTTTGACAATTTGTTGGGCCTTCCTCTGACACTGCCTACTATATAGATCCTGGATGTCAGAAAGCTTGGCCCAGTGATGTACTGGTGTGTGTGCATGGCTATCATTTGTTTGTTTGTCTGTCTGTGTGTGTATGTTGTCTGTGTGTGTGTGTTGTCTGGGTCTGTGTGTGTGTGTGGGGGTGTGGGTGGGTGTGTGTGTGTGTGTGTGTGTGTGTGTGTGAGTGTGAGTGTGAGTGTGAGTGTGAGTGTGAGTGTGTGTGTGTGTGTGTGTGTGTGTGTGTGTGTGTGTGTGTGTGTGTGTGTGTGTGTGTGTGTGTGTGCGCGCGCGCACGTGCCAGCCTGCGTCTCCTAGTATCTATTCAGGTTTACAGAGCTGCCCATGGCAGTAGGTGATAAGCACCGGTCCAACCAGACTGTACAAGCCTGGACAGGCCTGTCATTACCAGGGTTGTGTTCCGTTTTCAACTCCTGGTCCTGTAACCAGAAATCTAGCAGCCAGGAACTCAACTCACTTTTTTTCCTTTGAGTATTAGTTGTGTATTGGGTTTAGTGGAGTTTCACAGCCACGTGGTATTGAGTCTCACAGCGATGGGGACATACTTCATACGCTCTAAACCTAACTGTATCAAGTCCAGCCAGGTCACCTGTGACACAATCCGTATTCAATGTCCATCCATGTCTGAGGAGGTCGGGAGCTGACATGTAAAAAGACCACTAGGGGTAACAGCACTGTTACCTTCAAGTAGGTTTGGGTTTTGCTAGGGCCTTGTGGACGAGGATGGGCGTAAGCATCTGCCTCTGGTGACAAAGGTTGTATGTTCAAATCCGGCGATAGAAAGTTGTTGTTGATTTTTGTGTTCAGCCTGTCCCAAACCTTAACCCTTACATGAACTATTCAGACTTAATGCCTAACCTTAAGAATTCTGAGTTAATGCCTAAACTTAACCCTAAACTGGAAAATTCTGAGTTAATACCTAAACTTAACCCTAACCTGGAAAATTCTGAGTTAATGCCTAAACTTAACCCTAACCTGGAAGATTCTGAGTTAATGCCTAAACTTAACCCTAACCTGGAAGATTCTGAGTTAATGCCTAAACCTAACCCTAACCTGGAAGATTCTGAGTCAATGTCTAAACTTAACCCTAACCTGGAAGATTCTGAGTTAATGTCTAAACTTAACCCTAACCTGGAAGATTCTGAGTTAATGTCTAAACTTAACCCTAACCTGGAAGATTCTGAGTTAATGTCTAAACTTAACCCTAACCTGGAAGATTCTGAGTTAATGCCTAAACTTAACCCTAACCTGGAAGATTCTGAGTCAATGTCTAAACTTAACCCTAACCTGGAAGATTCTGAGTTAATGCCTAAAATTAACCCTAACCTGGAAGATTCTGAGTCAATGTCTAAACTTAACCCTAACCTGGAAGATTCTGAGTTAATGTCTAAACTTAACCCTAACCTGGAAGATTCTGAGTTAATGTCTAAACTTAACCCTAACCTGGAAGATTCTGAGTTAATGTCTAAACTTAACCCTAACCTGGAAAATTCTGAGTTAATGTCTAAACTTAACCCTAACCTGGAAGATTCTGAGTTAATGTCTAAACTTAACCCTAACCTGGAAGATTCTGAGTTAATGTCTAAACTTAACCCTAACCTGGAAGATTCTGAGTTAATGCCTAAACTTAACCCTAACCTGGAAGATTCTGAGTTAATGTCTAAACTTAACCCTAACCTTGAAGATTCTGAGTTAATGTCTAAACGTAACCCTAACCTGGAAGATTCTGAGTTAATGTCTAAACAACCCTAACCTGGAAGATTCTGAGTTAATGTCTAAACTTAACCCTAACCTGGAAGATTCTGAGTTAATGTCTAAACTTAACCCTAACCTGGAAGATTCTGAGTTAATGTCTAAACTTAACCCTAACCTGGAAGATTCTGAGTTAATGTCTAAACTTAACCCTAACCTGGAAGATTCTGAGTTAATGTCTAAACTTACCCTAACCTGGAAGATTCTGAGTTAATGTCTAAACTTAACCCTAACCAGGAAGATTCTGAGTTAATGTCTAAACTTAACCCTAACCTGGAAAATTCTGAGTTAATGTCTAAACGTAACCCTAACCTGGAAGATTCTGAGTTAATGTCTAAACTTAACCCTAACCTGGAAGATTCTGAGTTAATGTCTACACTTAACCCTAACCTGGAAGATTCTGAGTTAATGTCTAAACTTAACCCTAACCTGGAAGATTCTGAGTTAATGTCTAAACTTAACCCTAACCTGGAAGATTCTGAGTTAATGTCTAAACTTAACCCTAACCTGGAAGATTCTGAGTTAATGTCTAAACGTAACCCTAACCTGGAAGATTCTGAGTTAATGTCTAAACTTAACCCTAACCTGGAAGATTCTGAGTTAATGTCTAAACTTAACCCTAACCTGGAAGATTCTGAGTTAATGTCTAAACTTAACCCTAACCTGGAAGATTCTGAGTTAATGTCTAAACGTAACCCTAACCTGGAAGATTCTGAGTTAATGTCTAAACTTAACCCTAACCTGGAAGATTCTGAGTTAATGTCTAAACTTAACCCTAACCTGGAAGATTCTGAGTTAATGTCTAAACGTAACCCTAAAGACGTTTGGAACAACTTGTAAAGAGACTGTGAGAGCCTGTTGGTCAGCCAGCCAGGGGGCAGCTAGCAACCCTTGGTTGGCCAGTAGTGCCTCTGTTTCACTTTGTTTTGTTTTTTCTCTCCCTCCCTCTCTTTTCTGTTACTCTCACTGTCAGACTGTAAAGGAGATGCAGACAGAGAAAAGGAGAAATGGCCAGAAAAGCCGTCCAAACTCCATCCAGCCAGAGAGTGAGATTTGTAATGCTAGACAACACTCAGTCAGTCGCAATGCGATGCTAGAATAAACCCCTCTCCCTCTCAGCCTGCAGACAAACAGGCCCTTGTGTGTTCCAGGGCCTTGTGTACGCCCCAAATGGCACCCAAACCCTGTGTAGTGCACTACTTTTGAACACTGCCCTATGGGGGATAGTGTTCCATTTGGGACGAACGACCTTGTGTGGGATATGGCACTTCTCCCTTCTCACAGCTCTGTTGACCAGTCCCAAACAGAGGAGGAACACACAGTAGAGGCCTGCTAGGCAGATCAGATTCAGGTTTGGGGTTTTAATGTTGAAGGCTGAACTCTTGTCTTTATCTTGATTTGATTGCTTGAGGGAATTTTGAGATAGGCCTGCGAACATGACTGTGTCTGTATGGATCTGTAATGTCAGGGTGGGGATTCTGTATGTCGGAGACCTCTTGTCAAGGCCACATCGGCAGTCATCATATCTCCTCATATCCGTTTGGTCTCCTGTGTGTTTTACGTTTGCTCTTAGTAGGTCCATCAATATGAAGTTCATGTTAATAATTCAACTCTAGATAGAAGATGTCCTGACCGAAGGCCCAGTTTGAGGGCTGAGTCTCAGTGTGGACACCTGGATGAGATTAGTGTGGATCTATATTGTTCAACTGCTCACCTATACTAAATGATATGATGAGCAAAGTGGTGAGCCAGTTCCTGGTGTGAGAGAATATGTAATTCCGTAATTAATACATCCACGTGGTTTAGGAAAGGTGATAGAAATATGTCTTTCTCAACATTGACACTTGCCCTCTATGCTGCAATAACTGGGCCCGCCTAACATGTTGTGCCTTGTTTTTTCAGAACTACAGGCCACCTATCCCATAACTTTTTCTTCCAGAACTAATTTGTCTAATCGATAAAGAGCCAGAGAAGTTGAAAGAGGGTCCCAGCTGAACGTTCCGCTCTGATCGTTCCATATACCGCCGTCACTCGAGCTTCCAGCCAGTGAGGTTTTTAAGACTCATAGCCCACATAATGACTGGTCTTAAAACAATGCGGTCGCGAGAGATGGGGGCTGCGGTAACCGCTGTGCACCGCTAACCCTTAATTACCTTTAATTAGTCCAAAGCTTCCTCTAATTGACGCGTAGAGGGCTCGCGTTAAAGCTTGCCTTTGCTCTTGCTGTGTGGAGACAATTAGGCCGTATTGCGTCGGCACGGCAACAAAAGTTAAACTGTTTGTTTTTTTAACTCCCTGGAACATAGTATTATTTCGATATTTTTTAAGTGAATTGTTTGGCCCCATGTTGTCTCCGTCCAAGTGAAAACAAACTATTTGAAGCCGTTTTTACCAGCATTGAAGGCTTACAGTCTTAGTGTTATTTTCTCTTCTTGGCTAGGCGGCCTAGCCCAGGCCTATAGTGTTTGATAAACCAAATCAAGCAAATCCCAATTAGTTTATTCATGACTTTATCCCAACATCTTAAAAACATTATTTCAATGTTTTTATAAACAAATAGTTTTCATCTACCAAGTTTCAAGTAAATACTGTTAATCACATATACATAAAAATAGGGAATGATTAGTATAATACAAAGGTTATGGACCTACAGCAACAGCCACTGAACAGGGTAAAACTGGAGGGGGGCATGGGGACTTCATATTGCAGGAATAGATTATATTATGCCTAGATTAGAACATATTATAATTATTGATTCTATTGTCAAATCATGAAAATACAATTTTGAGGGCAGTTTCATCCCTGCCACACTGAGTTGTGAATATAGGACAGCCAGCTTCGCGTGTATCAACAAGCCTTGGCCACTTAAAAATATATAGTTATTAATTATTAATCTGTCAGTTGTCATATTTTTTAGAGACATTTTACTACGTTTTTCATTGAAATTAGTGTGTTTATTTCCATATGTGACAGAGGTTTAGTATTTATTTATAAAAATATAAGCTAAGCGACAAGAGTCCGACTCATTGCAGTGCCCTCGTGCACAAAGCACTGCAGAATTTACCACCATAATAGGTTCCTATTTTATATGCATTTCTATAGCCCCGATACTGCAGGCATATCCAGTCCTATTGGTCCAAGTTCTTGCATTCATTTATCGTCATACTGAACATTTTTCGATATAGCTCGTCATTATTCGTTTTTCTTCGTTCGTTTAGTCTTAATGCGATATACATTTTTTAACAATATTATTTTCAACAAAGTGTTTATCTTTCAGATGGAATATTTTACGAATTGATTGGCACATTTTGTACTTTAAAATTATTTTCTTCTGAACAGTTTTATTATACCTAGAATTGTGCATATTTGTAGTCTTTTTATTTATTTTTATTTAAATTAATACAAAGAATAGATAAGTGTTTTTAAAAAAGGACCATAAGAATGAACCATGATAACACACATGACAAATTGCTTTGGAGGTAAATTCGGTTCCTCAGCTCTTAACCTTGAAATATTTGTTGAACAAAAGTCATTTCCGTTTTTAGATTTGTCACCGTTCTTCTGAAATGTGTAACAGTAATCATTTGTTCGCTAAATGAAAACTAATGTCAAACCGGTTTCTAGGGGGTTAAATTGAAAACTGGTTATGCTAAATTGATATTGTGACCATGAAGAAGTATAATTTGTAACGATTATATATATATAAATATAGTATATATTTATATATATAAAAGTAGTATATAAAAGTATTCATTCGTAGATATGCTTTACTGTGTGAACGAAGAGGCAGCTTCTCAATTAGTACCTGCGTGTGAAATATAATATGATGTCCGAAATTCTGTAAAGAATGATAAAAAAAAAGACTGAAATAACTTATAAAATACTATGTGACAGTTAACGATGAAAAACCAATGCATTGAAAATGAATTACTAAAATAATCGAATGCCCTTATTGTAGGCTTTGGGAAGTATGCAAATCAATTGTTATAAAATAATACTGTATATGAATTAATAAGGACTTGCCCTAGATAATTAAATGGACAACATATTTTTAAAATAAAATTGTGTATAGTTATTCCAAAAAAGGCTATAGCTGATAGACTATTGCAATTAACAGTTAAACTAAGTGACATTTTCATAAGTCTGATACATAAACAGTGGGTCATCTCATCTTCATAACTAAGATCCTATTGTCAATATATCATCATAGCCTACCCTGCATGCTATTTAGTGATCGAAGTTGTATTTATTAGCCTACTTATTGTTTAATATCTGTTATTGTGGTAAGCTATATTCTATCGGTGAAATGACCTACAACAGGCGGCAAAAGAGAAACGATTGGAATTTGGAATCTCTATTCTATTTTGATTGCTTCAGAGAGAACATTTGTCTAAGGCCTGTGAAAATCAATATTACCATGGTAAAATAATGTTGCCAAAGATAGACATATTTGAGAGACATTTATCACAATGTTTTTGTTTTGTTTGTTAAAATGAGTTAGGAGAAATAACTGGCCTAACTGTGCGAGGATTAACTCTGTTTGTCTTTCGTTTCCAGGCTACACTCCTCAACACACTGCAGTCTCTTTCTTATGTTCAAAAGCAGAGCATAAACTTTGAGCGAAATGTTTTGTAGCGTTCTTGACAGACTTTCTCCCGCACCACCCTCCCCCCACACCTTTTAACCCTCTCGTGTTAAATGATAACTTAAATCATAATTCAATGAATGAATAATAGATGAGGCCAAATGCGTTGGGGGGTCAATGTTCAATAATTCATCACGCCGTTATGTTACTCCTGATGTGATGTGCTGCAGGAATGTTATTGCGCGTCTGATTGAATAGCTCCAGATTCTTTCATCTCAAACAAACCAAAAATTAGACCTCAACGTATAAAGAAAGATATATTTAGCTTATCAAAAACAAATACACGTATTGGTCCCCACCCATGTTGATGGTTGTATTTCTTAGGCCTAGGCTATATGTGGCATGTCTGGTTGACTAGCTCCAGATTGTAGTCCGGATAGTATCAACCCCAAAATAATAACAAAATCAGTGAACATTTATCGTTAAAAGGGATTATCGTTTTTTAATCAAAAGTACATAAATAGCCTATTTAGAAGTTGTTGTTTTTTTTACGCATTTTTTTACGCATTGGGGCGGCAGGGTAGCCTAGTGGTTAGAGTGTTGGACTAGTAACCGGAAGGTTGCAACCCCCGAGCTGACAAGGTACAAATCTGTCGTTCTGCCCCAGAACAGGCAGTTAACCCACTGTTCCTAGGCCGTCATTGAAAATAAGAATTTGTTCTTAACTGACTTGCCTAGTTAAATAAAGGTAAAATAAAATAAAAATGTGGGGAGGACTTTTTGTGGTGTGTGTTTTTTGTGTCTTCAACCTGCGTTGCAAATTTGATTATTATCAGTCCTATATAACCTTTTGAAAAACTGCACGAACTCCCGAAAAGTATAGCCATGCAGGACAGACACAGAACAATAAACCATTTGTGTTAAAACCCAACTGAATGGGTTAAATTCCATCCCTGAATTCAGTAATGTCACATCAATTGTCCTGCACCTGTTAGCTAAATAAACTTAGGTGGATGGCCTAAATTTTCCTCAGCTTGTGTCTTGATAGTCAACTTTTTTTCTGTGATACACTCTTAGAAAAAAAGGTTCTGGATAGAACCAAAAAAGGGTTATATTGCTTGCTTCATATGGCACCCCTAAAGGTTCTATATAGAACCGTGTTGTAGGGTTCTTTGATCAGAACCCCCAGTGGTTCTTCTTTACTGAACCAAAATTGGTTCCATATAGGGTTCTATGTGGAACCAACTTCGGTTCTAGAACCTTAAGGGGTGCCATATATGAAGTAAGCATATAACTATTTTTGGTTCTATCCATAACCTTTTTTTTAATATTCCAATGTGGGATATTCCAAATTCAATTGCTATTGCATCCATGATCCATACATATTACATATCATTTTCTATTAGGCTCGGAACTTTGAGGCGTTTTTATGAGAAGGCCTCGGAGCGCGCGCTGCCTCATCTCACCAAATGTGTGGCACTGCCAAAGGCCGCGCAAGGCCGTGCACTCTGGCCACTTTAGAAACTGTCGCTGACCCAAATGACCTAGAAATACGTCATTATTTTGAATGTTGGCATAGTTATTAGGTTTCTATCGACTGCAGTTCACGAATGTCACTATGAAACACAGGGAAAAGTTCCAAGTTGAACTAACTACCTGTCCTGACCTGACCTGGACTATTCCACTAGCCTACACCTGACACCTCTATCCTTTACTCATCTCCCTCTTTCTCTCTCCGTTCCTCTGCGGCTGGTAACGGTAGCGCAAGACAGTACAGGCAGCCCGTAATCCCCGCTGCCCGTGATTTAGCCCGAGCCCGCATAATGCTCCTAAACCCCCAGCTGCTACCCTGGCCACTTGCTCCCCGCGACAGACTGCGAACAGTTCGCGTTATTAATAATTCAACCAACTCGACGCTTCCACGAGACCACGACCGGCTGATCGCTCTGACCGGCCCCGACGCTAATAAGGCTATACAACTGCCATCATTCTTATTCCATTTTAAAGGGACATTAACCTCCTTTTGTGTCGCTGATATTGGGGAATAAACCGCTATCAGTATTGATATTGGAACGTAGGCTACGGCTATCGCATCAGTAGTCAGCATTTTACACGAGGATTTCTCGACAGGTCTTTGTTGCTGCGGTGTAGGCATTTTGGTATCTCGGCAATGCAATAACGATTTTGAAGACGTCTCTTTCATCTCGTACGCTTTGAGGAGGAGGAGGCGTGGGACCAGGGGACTCTCCGATTGTGGATCAAGAGTGAGAGAGGGGGACAAGGGGAAAGCAGAACGAGAAGACAGACAGTTGGAGGAAGAGATTGGGGTGTTGGTGTTAGTTTGGATACACATTTTGGAAACGGGAGCAGAGAGCTGTTATTTTGAAGGTGGAGAAAATACACAAACAAAAACTTACTTTCTATCTTATCTCCGTCCACACAGTATTTTACCTATTTGTGAGACGTTTGTTGGTGGTTCGGTGTCTCTCTCACGTCACTGATTAGTTGCAGAACTTTCTTTCACTGCTCCGGTGTTGAAGGCAGCAGGACTTGGACTCGAACGTCTCCCGAACTTCTTGGGCCGTCGAGGAGCGTTGACGATGGGATGCAACTTGTGCTAACAAGTGAAAAGAAGAATCCAGAATCACTAGGGGAAGTAGGGAGTCTGCTGCTACGCTGTCCTTCCTTTCCTTTTCTCTCGCAGAAGAGAAGACTAACTTTTTCAAAGACCGTTTTCTGGGCCACAGGCCGACTTGTTTAAAGGACTTGTTTTTGCTTCCGGTAACACCGAAGAAAAAACAGAGTCGCGCTCTCTCGCCCTCTTCTCTCCCTCTCGCTCTCTCTCACTTTTTTTGGAAGCAGAATTTTTAAAGTAAAATGGGTCTTTGAGAGAGTTGGCACATCTCCCTGCGCTATAATGGTACGTGCTATGTAAATTAATATCATCACTGGAGAAAGCCTTTCAAAGCATTGACATATTATTTCTAAGTTTGATATGTAGAATACCTTTACACTTTAACAATATGTTATAATTATGTTACAATTAATTTAAGAGGGGACTTATTTGATTCACGTCAGTCAAAATCTACATCTCAGTCAAAAGAGGAGTATTTGTTATTGATTAGACTAATTACTTTAGTGCCTACATGTGTATTATTGTATTATTTAAGTAATATTATTTTATTTCGTGTGTGACACTAAACGGTCAAAAGTGAAGCACCACAATGCAAGCCAAGCTCACCTGTATCCCCGATGCTTGTCTAGCTAGACAAGTGGTAACTACTCCGTTTTGTTACTGTGATGTGTCTGACTATCATAAACAGCTTATTATCCCACGTTTATTTTCTCACACTCTTTTTATTTAAACCACGAATTTTAATTAAATGTAGGCCTGTTATTATTAATATTATAATTTATTATAATACATTATTTTACATGTATTATAACATTTATAATATTTTGCCTATATGCCTATTATTTGTTATTATCAAAGTAAAAATAAATATGAGGCTATATAAAAAAAAATATTTAAAAAACATTGAGAACAAAATAGTCGTCTGAATATAAAACCCATGTGATGACGAAGTGGCGGGATGCTGGGTCTATTCTGCGGTGGTTAGCCTACATCAAAAAGAATAACCAACGACGACAGCATGTTTTATCGTTCTAAGAGAACAGTTTGACAGGCCAGAATATGGGACAGTGCGGGTGGTTCTTGTGTGTCGGAGACCAAATGTTCAACCTTTTAGAAGCTTCATTGTCTGGGGTGCATCTCTTTCAAATCAAATAAATGTGTATTTGTTGTGTATGTATACACAGATTAGCAGATGGTAAAGCAAGTGCAGCGAAATGCTTTTGTATCCTAGCTCCAGCAGTGCAGTAAATGTCTAACAGTACAATAGGCCTATAAATACACAAATAATCCCGATCTCTTTCTCCTACTTGCGGAATTGTCTTTTTTCCCCCTGTAGCCTGTCGGTTGTATTTTCATCAATGGGTCGGCTAATTGAGTTGCGTAGTTGATGACACTTCATATAGGCTCCCGAAAAGGGAGGGGGAAGCGGGAATAGATTTCCCCTCAGTATTGGTGTGTTTATAGTTCATAGGCCCGTTCAAACCATCCAATGGATATCAGACTTGTTTTTTTTGCCAGAAGCATGTGGTTACTTTACCACAAGCTATAATAATAATATGCTAATAATAACGATAATAATATATGATATGAAATCAAATTTAAATTAATAATCTAAATTAATAATATAGCCTAAGATATATAGCACATAACATACATTGTGTGTACAAAACATTAGGGATGCCTGTTCTTTCCTTGACAGACTGAGCAGGTGAATCCCGGGGAAAACTATGATTCCTTATTGATGTCACCTGTTAAATCCAATCAATGTAGATGAAGGGGAGGAGACAGGTTAAAGAAGGATTTTTAAGCCTTGAGACAATTGAGTCATGGATGGTGTGTGTGCCATTCAGAGGGCGAATGGGCAAGACAAAATATTTAAGTGTCTTTGAACGGGGTACTGTATGGTAGTAGGTGCCAGGCACACTGGTTTGAGTGTGTCAAGAACTGCAACGCTGCTGGGTTTTTCACACAACAGTTTCCCGTGTGTATCAAGAATGGTCCACCACCCAAAGGACATCCAGACAATTTGACACAACTGTGGGAAGGAACGGAGTCAACATGGGCCAGCATCCCTGTGGAACGCTTTTGACACCTTGTAGAGTCCATGCCCTGACGAATGTAGGCTGTTCTGAGGGCAAAAGGGGGTGCAACTCAATATTAGGAAGGTGTTCCTCTCCTTAACTCTGACTGTTCCTAACCGCATTGGATTACCATTGTAATCTCTGTATCATAACTCTTCCTTAATATATGATTTGATATGTAAAAGGGACAGATGCATTACACTTTTGATAGTTCTGTTTAGTTTTTAAATGCATTGTCTGGATTGTATACACTCAGTGTATATAGAAAAGTCATTATTATTCAAGAGGTCACTGATAATAATATATTTTAAGTCCATAGTTAACATCAATTAAAAAATGCTATTTTCTGTGTATTATTCAGGCAGCATCAGTAATAATACACTGTAACCTACACTCCAGTCACATTAGGAGTTATATTAGTGTAGTCCTAGGCCTTTTCTTGAAGCCTGCTTTCTGAGGCAAACACCCACTTCTGAAATGTACTACTTGATAGGGTGTGTGGTGTGTGTCTGATGTGATTATTCAATCTACACAGCCCGTCAGTCTGACTGGCTCTCATCTGCACACATGGAATCTCACATCACTGACTCTCAAACGTACAAACATAACATGATCCATTAACAGGTTATACTGTAGGGCTGTGACAGTCATGGCATTTTGGATGATGGTAATTGGCCAGTCAAATGACCGTTGTCACCGTAATAACCGTTCAAATAGCCCCATACGAGCAAATAGGAGCAAAACAGGAAGTAAATATCTGTGCTAAAATATGCGCTGTGATTTGTTGATTCAACTCAACTGAAATGACAAAAAATACACTCCATTTCCTGAGCCACATCAGTTAACATAATTTGATTGAACATTCTACATTACCATAGAAATGATTGAGTGTACCCATGAGTTTGACAGTCAAATTGCCAGTGTTAGAGGTTCCAAGCCTGTTCTATTCATTCTGTTTCTATGTGCTGCTGCTGCATTGTGGACACCGTTGCCTAGGCAACCGAGACTAGTTTGCTTGTTTCAGCAAGGAGCAACAAAGTTTCATCAGGTTGTTAATTAAGAGTCCATGTTAAGCCTAAAACAGACTCAACTTCCCATCTTCAGTCAGCTGTTCGTTCCACACAAAACGTTTTTAAAAACGGTTATGAAGGTTATTTTACTTTCATGAGGGTCTTCATCCATAACCATATGGTAGTTGTGCCAGCACTACGTTATAGGGGACTTAGTAAATACTGTAGAGCAGCATTTCTCAAACTCGATCCTCGGGACCCCAAAAGTGCACCCTCGGGGTTCCGATGACAGAGTGAGGAAACCCTGCTATAGAAGGACAGGGATGTAAATACAAGTTCCTGGGGGATAGAAAAGTTGATCCTAACAAATGTTTGGTTCATGCATCAGTGAACACGATAATACAACACAAAACATCATTACCAGCATTGACAAGCTTCCCTGTAGTCTATGTTGTGGTTATTATTAGCCTCCGATTGGAACTTTGAGCTGTCTCGTCTGTCAACCTCGACATCACATCATCACCATGACATTTGAATGATTTTAATATCTGGATTCTATTTCTATGGGCTCACCGTGTGTTCCGTTATATGCCCCATTGAAACGTGTGTTCCGTTATATGTCCCATTGAAACGTGTGTTCCGTTATATGCCCCATTGAAACGTGTGTTCCGTTATATGCCCCATTGAAACGTGTGTTACCGTTATATGCCCCATTGAAACGTGTGTTCTGTTATATGTCCCATTGAAACGTGTGTTACCGTTATATGCCCCATTGAAACGTGTGTTACCATTATATGTCCCATTGAAACGTGTGTTACCATTATATGCCCCATTGAAACGTGTGTTCTGTTATATGCCCCATTGAAACGTGTGTTCCGTTATATGCCCCATTGAAACGTGTGTTCTGTTATATGCCCCATTGAAACGTGTGTTACCGTTATATGCCCCATTGAAACGTGTGTTACTGTTATATGCCCCATTGAAACGTGTGTTACTTTTATATGCCCCATTGAAACGTGTGTTACTGTTATATGCCCCATTGAAACGTGTGTTACTGTTATATGCCCCATTGAAACGTGTGTTCTGTTATATGCCCCATTGAAACGTGTGTTACCGTTATATGCCCCATTGAAACGTGTGTTCCGTTATATGCCCCATTGAAACGTGTGTTACTGTTATATACCCCATTGAAACGTGTGTTACCGTTATATGCCCCATTGAAACGTGTGTTACTGTTATATACCCCATTGAAACGTGTGTTCCGTTATATGCCCCATTGAAACGCTTGTGTTTTGTAATCTAATGCGTTGTGGTAAACTCTCCCTGTGTTAGAGCTCAGAAGCAAATTACTCCCCATGATCAGCCTATTGTGGGAAACAATGAGGTTATTGTAACCAGGAGAAACATTATTGTTGAGTGCACATACCACAGTGTGGTTTCACGTTGTTAGAGTGTGTGGTTTCACTAGTAAGTTACCACACTGTGGATTCACGTTGTAAGAGAGTGTGGTTTTTCTAGTAAGTTACCACACTGTGGTTTCACATTGTAAGAGAGTGTGGTTTCACTAGTAAGTTACCACACTGTGGTTTCACGTTGTTAGAGAGTGTGGTTTCACTAGTAAGTTACCACACTGTGGTTTCACGTTGTTAGAGAGTGTGGTTTCACTAGTAAGTTACCACACTGTGGTTTCACGTTGTTAGAGAGTGTGGTTTCACTAGTAAGTTACCACACTGTGGTTTCACGTTGTTAGAGAGTGTGGTTTCACTAGTAAGTTACCACACTGTGGTTTCACGTTGTTAGAGAGGGTGGTTTCACTAGTAAGTTACCACACTGTGGTTTCACGTTGTAAGAGAGTGTGGTTTCACTAGTAAGTTACCACACTGTGGTTTCACGTTGTTAGAGAGGGTGGTTTCACTAGTAAGTTACCACACTGTGGTTTCACGTTGTAAGAGAGTGTGGTTTCACTAGTAAGTTACCACACTGTGGTTTCACGTTGTTAGAGAGTGTGGTTTCATTAGTAAGTTACCACACTGTGGTTTCACGTTGTAAGAGAGTGTGGTTTCACTAGTAAGAGTATCTCGGTAAAGACAGACATGTAAGGACAGAGTTAATGTGTTACATACATTAATACCACCCTTCTACTGTGTAACTAGGTGTATAGTGTTGGCCTATAGGTGATCTCCCTCACTACTGTGTAACTAGGTGTATACTGTTGGCCTATAGGGATCTCCCTCACTACTGTGTAACTAAATATATAGTGTTGGCCTATAGGGATCTCCCTCACTACATAGTGCTGGAGATACTGTAAATTGTGTGGGTTATGCAGGGTTTTGTTCCAGCCCACTTACACACCTATGCTGGGATGAAGTTGGAGACATGTGAAGGGAACAAGGACAGAAAGAAAGGAACATCTTCCTGGGATGAAACACAGCTACAATATATCTGGTATAAATACAATATATCTTTATTGATACAGTACAGCCCGGTATAAATACAATATATCTGTATTGATACAATACAGCCCTGGTATAAATACAATATATCTTTATTGATACAATACAGCCTGGTATAAATACAATATATCTGTATTGATACAATACAGCCCTGGTATAAATACAATATATCTTCATTGATACAATACAGCCCTGGTATAAATACAATATATATTTATTGATACAATACAGCCCTGGTATAGATACAATATATCTGTATTGATACAGTACAGCCCTGGTATAAATACAATATATCTGTATTGATACAATACAGCCTGGTATAAATACAATATATCTGTATTGATACAGTACAGCCCTGGTATAAATACAATATATCTGTATTGATACAGTACAGCCTGGTATAAATACAATATATATTTATTGATACAATACAGCCCTGGTATAAATACAATATATATTTATTGATACAATACAGCCCTGGTATAAATACAATATATATTTATTGATACAATACAGCCCTGGTATAAATACAATATATATTTATTGATACAATACAGCCCTGGTATAAATACAATATATCTGCATTGATACAGTACAGCCTGGTATAAATACAATATATATTTATTGAAACAATACAGCCCTGGTATAAATACAATATATATTTATTGATACAGTACAGCCCTGGTATAAATACAATATATCTTTATTGATACAATACAGCCTGGTATAAATACAATATATATTTATTGATACAATACAGCCCTGGTATAAATACAATATATATTTATTGATACAGTACAGCCTGGTATAAATACAATATATATTTATTGATACAATACAGCCCTGGTATAAATACAATATATCTGTATTGATACAATACAGCCTGGTATAAATACAATATATATTTATTGATACAATACAGCCCTGGTATAAATACAATATATCTGTATTGATACAGTACAGCCCTGGTATAAATACAATATATCTGTATTGATACAATACAGCCCTGGTATAAATACAATATATCTGTATTGATACAATACAGCCTGGTATAAATACAATATATATTTATTGATACAGTACAGCCCTGGTATAAATACAATATATCTTTATTGATACAATACAGCCTGGTATAAATACAATATATATTTATTGATACAATACAGCCCTGGTATAAATACAATATATATTTATTGATACAGTACAGCCTGGTATAAATACAATATATATTTATTGATACAATACAGCCCTGGTATAAATACAATATATCTGTATTGATACAATACAGCCTGGTATAAATACAATATATATTTATTGATACAATACAGCCCTGGTATAAATACAATATATCTGTATTGATACAGTACAGCCCTGGTATAAATACAATATATCTGTATTGATACAATACAGCCCTGGTATAAATACAATATATCTGTATTGATACAATACAGCCTGGTATAAATACAATATATATTTATTGATACAATACAGCCCTGGTATAAATACAATATATATTTATTGATACAATACAGCCCTGGTATAAATACAATATATATTTATTGATACAATACAGCCCTGGTATAAATACAATATATCTGTATTGATACAGTACAGCCTGGTATAAATACAATATATATTTATTGATACAATACAGCCCTGGTATAAATACAATATATCTGTATTGATACAGTACAGCCTGGTATAAATACAATATATATTTATTGATACAATACAGCCCTGGTATAAATACAATAAATATTTATTGATACAATACAGCCCTGGTATAAATACAATATATATTTATTGATACAATACAGCCCTGGTATAAATACAATATATATTTATTGATACAATACAGCCCTGGTATAAATACAATATATCTGTATTGATACAATACAGCCCTGGTATAGATACAATATATATTTATTGATACAGTACAGCCCTGGTATAGATACAATATATATTTATTGATACAATACAGCCCTGGTATAAATACAATATATCTGTATTGATACAATACAGCCTGGTATAAATACAATATATATTTATTGATACAATACAGCCCTGGTATAAATACAATATATCTGTATTGATACAGTACAGCCCTGGTATAAATACAATATATCTGTATTGATACAATACAGCCCTGGTATAAATACAATATATCTGTATTGATACAATACAGCCTGGTATAAATACAATATATATTTATTGATACAGTACAGCCCTGGTATAAATACAATATATCGTTATTGATACAATACAGCCTGGTATAAATACAATATATATTTATTGATACAATACAGCCCTGGTATAAATACAATATATATTTATTGATACAGTACAGCCTGGTATAAATACAATATATATTTATTGATACAATACAGCCCTGGTATAAATACAATATATCTGTATTGATACAGTACAGCCCTGGTATAAATACAATATATCTGTATTGATACAATACAGCCCTGGTATAAATACAATATATCTGTATTGATACAATACAGCCTGGTATAAATACAATATATATTTATTGATACAATACAGCCCTGGTATAAATACAATATATATTTATTGATACAATACAGCCCTGGTATAAATACAATATATATTTATTGATACAATACAGCCCTGGTATAAATACAATATATCTGTATTGATACAGTACAGCCTGGTATAAATACAATATATATTTATTGATACAATACAGCCCTGGTATAAATACAATATATCTGTATTGATACAGTACAGCCTGGTATAAATACAATATATATTTATTGATACAATACAGCCCTGGTATAAATACAATAAATATTTATTGATACAATACAGCCCTGGTATAAATACAATATATATTTATTGATACAATACAGCCCTGGTATAAATACAATATATATTTATTGATACAATACAGCCCTGGTATAAATACAATATATCTGTATTGATACAATACAGCCCTGGTATAGATACAATATATATTTATTGATACAGTACAGCCCTGGTATAAATACAATATATCTTTATTGATACAATACAGCCCTGGTATAAATACAATATATATTTATTGATACAGTACAGCCCTGGTATAAATACAATATATCTGTATTGATACAATACAGCCCTGGTATAAATACAATATATATTTATTGATACAGTACAGCCCTGGTATAAATACAATATATCTGTATTGATACAATACAGCCCTGGTATGAATACAAAATATCTTTATTGATACAGTACAGCCCTGGTATAAATACAATATATCTTTATTGATACTATAGAGCCCCACATTAGAGGTGTCATAATACCCATTAAACTTAGCGGTCAAACAGGGAAATGGTTCCAATCCTTTTTCCACCATACATTTTTCCCATAAGAGACTTTATGAACACTTCACATAAGGGCTGTATTTCGTGTAGGCTTACCCTGGCATGACATTTTGATAACCATGTAAATCTCTCTCGGACAAGGTGACTTCTATCAATATATTAGTCTCTATTTACTCTCAGATTAGAAAATGCTGATTAGCATCAAAGTCGACATCAAGGAAAACTACCAATCCCTGCAAGCTCCTGCACATCATCTCTAGCTGACACCTTTACTAACAGTTATTGTGTCAATTTAAAACTTGCACAAGACAGTTCACAGAATTACCATTTAAAGACATGTAGCCAGGTTTTATGGCTATTATGACTCATACTGTGGTACTCGATACAGACCTAGTATAAATACAATGCATGTTTATTGATACAATTACAGCCCTGTGCTAGAAGTTAGCTATTTGTTCCGTGGTGACGTTTCCTTTAGGGACAAATCTAGGATCAGCATTCCCTCCCCCAATCCTAACCTTAACCATTAGTGGCGGAAACGCTAAACTGATCTAAGATCAGTGTCTAGGCCGTGGGAACTTCACCCTACACCTAGCTACCTGTCTTGTCTAATATTTGTCACCATGCCAGGTTTATAGTGCATCTCTGGGGCGTGGTGGTGTACACTAAGTCTGTCCCGCAGCCATGCAGTTCTGTATGAACTTGTTCACCCTGTCCTGTCTGCCTTGAACTCTTAGGATGTGAGGGATTTTCTACCCTGTGTCTGTCAGTCGGTTAGTCAGGGTAATTGCTGGCCTGGGCTGGTCTCCATTGTCAATGTTTTATTCATTCAGCCACCCACACACTGTCAGTCACACACACCACTCACACTTGTTATGGGTAACGGTACTTGTCGTGGCCACACAACACACATCCGCGTATGCACGCACGCACGCACGCACACACACACACACACACACACAGCTATGTCTTACTATACTTGTGTGGACCAACAATTGATTCCCATTCAAAACGTGAACCTTATCCCCTAAACCTAACCTTAACTCCTAACCCTAAACCTAACCACTAACCCTAATTCTTACTCAAACCCTAATCCTAACCCACATTTTGTTTTACAAATGACGACTGGCAAAATGTCCTCACTTCTCACAAATGTAGGTGGTTCACTATTCTTTTGAAGACTTCTGGTACTCACAAGTATAGTAAACGTGTACACACACACACACACACATAATGAATTGACACTGAAGTGAAGTCAGTCATTTTGTAGAGGAGTTTCTATACACCTACAGAATGTGTGTACTACATATTGCTCTAACCACAGTTTACTGTTGTGTAAACCTGCTATGCTATTAAGCAGAAAACAACATTCAGCACCACTCTGTCTTGGCTTCAACATCTGAACCCATTAAACTAATGTTAAACCCCCTAAAAGTGAACTGAAATAATTAGCACAGGCCCCATATCCATTCCAAAACCACACACACACACACACACACACACACACACACACACACACACACACACACACACACACACACACACACACACACACACACACATACACATACACACACACACACACACACACAACCAATACTCACCCCCTCCTCCCTCCTCTTTCTCTGTTTTTCTTTTGTCCTCATCCCTCCCTCCTCCCTTCCTCCCTCCTACTCCCTTACTCCCACCTCCTCCCTTCCTCCCTCCCTCCTGCCTTCCTCCCTCCTCCTTCCTTCCTCCCTCCACCTCCTCCCTTACTCCCTTCCTCCCTCCTCCTCTCTTACTCCCTCCTCCTCCCTTACTCCCTTCTCCCTACCTCCCTCCTCACCCCCCTGAGATAGCGGTGTGAAAAATCAAGTTTTCTCCCTGAGGTGGCTCTGGCAGGGATTCACATGCCTTTCATACACTCCCCCCCCCCCCCCCCCCCCCCCCCCCCCCCAACCCCCCCCCCCCCACACACACACACGCACACACACACACACACACACACACTGGAACAGACCGGTTTCGGCCCAGCCTTTGATGTGCTTGCCATCTCATGCAGGTTGGCTTCCTTGGTTTATTGGTGTCTGTACATACGGCTCTGTGTGTGTGTGTGTGTGTGTGTGTGTGTGCGTGTGTGTGCGTGTGCGTGCGCGCGCATATGGCTCTGTGTGCGTTTATTTGGCATCGGCATATCCCGGCCACCAAATTCATAATAATAAATAAAAACAATAATTCTGATAATAATTACTGGTTGTTAAAGAGAGAAACTGACAACGGTTGGATAGTTGTGATGATTGTTCTGCAGCCAGAATAACTGGTTTGGGAGAGCAGCATCTATCAGGTGTGGTGTGTAGCATGTGTGTGAACATGGAAGAGGATGTGTGGGTTTGTGGCTGTGTGTGCATGGGCACATGTGTGTGTGTGTGTGTGTGTGTGTGTGGCCATTTGTGTAATTATTGATACGGTTCCAATAATTCACTTTTAAACTGAACTATCTGAGGATCAATCCCAAGGCTCAATGGAGGTGTGTGTGAGAGAGAGAGTGTGTGTGTGTGTGAGAGAGAGAGAGTGTGTGTGTGAGAGAGAGATTGTGTGTGTGTGAGAGAGAGATTGTGTGTGTGTGAGAGAGAGATTGTGTGTGTGTGATTGTGGTTATTAGTGTGTTCCAGTACAGGTTTTTGGAGATCTCACCTCCAGTTGGGCCATATGGTCCACAATACATCCCCACAAAGAATCTCTCTTTTGTTAGTTATACCAAGCCGGATGGCGATTTATTTAACCAACTGGATCTTCCCACAAAAGCATCCATCCTATATCCATCTCACGTCTTTGATATCAGATGGTTAAAAAAAAAATGTCTCAATTAACACATTTGCATTGGGTTGGTGTTGGTGATCCACTTCCAAACAGGTCAGAGACTCTGTGTGCGTCCCAAGTGGCACCCTGTTCCCTTTATAGTGCACTACATTTGATCGGGGTCCATAGGGGTCCTGGTCAGAAGTAGTGCACCTTAAAGGGAGTAGGGTTCCATTTGGGACGAGGCCTCCGTTTCCAACGCCTTGGTCTCTTCCCTCTAAAATGTTAATTAGCCTGTGCTTTGAGATATTTCCGCTCAGGGCTGGCCATATGGACCAAGCATATGTTCTGTATATACAGTACAATATATCATTCATACATGGCTCAGGGATGAACAGTGATAAGGGGAGATACATTTGGGACAGAACCGAAGGGGGGTTGGTTCAGTACAAAGGGAGACAGTATATTGTGGGGTCTGTGTTATCCCTCCCTTGACATGAGCATGGTAGTGCTTCACCTTTATTCTACTGTGTAATGACAAGGTTTCTATGTGTTCCCCAATAGAAGGATGAGAAAGATTTTCCTGTTGCAATCATTCTCCATCCAACTGCAGGACACCATCTTTCACCAGGCCTAGTAGCATCCTCACACACACACACACACACACACACACACACACACACACACGCACACGCACACGCACACACATGCAAACAAACACACACACATGCAAACACACACACACACCAGTAAACGAGCCAGCAGCCAATTGGACCAGCCAATGTGCCCAGTGCCAACACGTAGCATTTTGGGTCTGGGCTTAGCCAATCAGAACAACTGACACTGTCTCTACCCGGGACGTCCAATCACAGAGGGCCTGTGCACCTGGTGATGCATTAGGGGCCGGTTACAGTGTTAACCGTGGGCTTCAGCTCAGACAGTCAGACCCCCAGACACACACACACACACACACACACACACACACACACACACACACACAGGTGCTGTGGCTAAGGTCCATGAGGAGCACAGGCCAATAAGACCTGCTATCTAACACGTGTCCTGGCACTGGACTGGGTGGCAGCATCCCTTTCCCATCATGCATTGTGTTATCAGTGAGCCGCCTCTCCCTCCTTCTCCCTCTCCTTCTTATCCCAGCTCAGTGTTCTCCGCTCTCACTCCCTCTCCCCCCCCTCTCTCTCTCTCACTCCCTCTCCCCCTCTCTCTCTCTCCCCTTCTCTCTCAACAATGAGAACAGTGTGCCCACATTAAAAACGAGGGCCTCACCGTAAAAATAAGTTTATGTGCTAATAAAGATGATTAGAAATCACACAAGCCGCAAGAAATGGAAGAAAAAAAAAACGTTGTGGGCACAGATTATACCTCCAAAAAATGTAAGTAGGAGATAGAGAGTGAAAGAGAATATTTACATGTTAGTAGATGGTCTTATGCAGAGGAAGTTACAGGCACAATTAGGGTTAAGTGCTTTGCTCAAGGGCACATTGAAATATTTTTTTACCTAGTTGGCTCGGGGATTGGAACCAGCAACCTTTCGTTTACTGGCCCAACCAGTAGGCTACCTGCCGCCGAGCGAGAGAGTGGGATAGAGAGAGGAATAGAGAGAGGGAAAGGCGAGAGAGGGAATGGAGAGAGAGGGAATGGAGAGAGAGGGAATGGAGAGAGAGGGAATGGAGAGAGAGGGAATGGAGAAAGCGTTCATTCCGAGTGGAGGGATATGAATAGCCTTTGTTTTCACCACAACTCAGGGTTGTGTGGTCTGCCAACGTCTGGCTCTTATTATGGGCTTTGTGTCGGCACTGCAAGTGGTGCGCACGTGTGTGTGTGTGTGTGTAGTGTCAGAGGGCATGTACAAATGCATATATGTGTTAGTGATTATGTTTGCACTCGTGTGCTTATATTACATAAATATAATCTCAGTCTACCAGGTAGGCTGTGGATATATACAAGGGGGGTGGAGGCCAGGTTGGCAACAATGTGTGTGTTTCTTTCTGCTGGTCTATCTGGGAAAGTTGTGAAATTGAAAGAGGATTTCACAGAACTGTGCGGCTAGCTACCTGGCTGTGGGATTTGGTCTCCAGCTAAACTAAGTGGAGTGGAGTGGGTTAGCCTGATCCAATCAACCACAGCAGAACTGGAAAGAAATGGAGCTGTATCTCACACACACATACTGGAGCACACACACACACACACACATACTGGAGCACGCGCACACGCACACGCACACACACACACACACACACACACACAAACAAACAAAACAGGCCCTTGCCAGAGCCTTCCATTCCTTTAGAATACAAATTAAGCTTCTCTGAATACAGACTAGTTATTACACTTCCCCTCTGAGTACAGACAAGTTAGTACACTTCCCCTCTGAATACAGAATAGTTAGTACACTTCCCCTCTGAATACAGACTAGTTAGTACACTTCCCCTCTGAATATAGAATAGTTAGTACACTTCCCCTCTGAGTACAGACTAGTTAGTACACTTCCCCTCTGAATACAGATTAGTTAGTACACTTCCCCTCTGAATACAGAATAGTTAGTACACTTCCCCTCTGAGTACAGACTAGTTAGTACACTTCCCCTCTGAATACAGACTAGTTAGTACACTTCCCCTCTGAATACAGACTAGTTAGTACACTTCCCCTCTGAATACAGACTAGTTAGTACACTTCCCCTCTGAATACAGAATAGTTAGTACACTTCCCCTCTGAATACAGAATAGTTAATACACTTCCCCTCTGAGTACAGAATAGTTAGTACACTTCCCCTCTGAATACAGAATAGTTAGTACACTTCCCCTCTGAATACAGAATAGTTAGTACACTTCCCCTCTGAATACAGACTAGTTAATACACTTCCCCTCTGAATACAGACCAGTTAGTACACCTCCCCTCTGAATACAGACTAGTTAGTACACTTCCCCTCTGAATACAGACCAGTTAGTACACTTCCCCTCTGAATACAGAATAGTTAGTACACTTCCCCTCTGAATACAGACTAGTTAGTACACTTCCCCTCTGAATACAGACTAGTTAGTACACTTCCCCTCTGAATACAGACTAGTTAGTA
>NC_048577.1:13029219-13064219 GCF_013265735.2 Oncorhynchus mykiss | reverse complement strand
TCCAACAGGCTTTCTTGTGCGTTTCATTACACATGGTTAGAAGAGAAAATGGCGCTTCTCCTGAATCTATTTTATATCAAAAGGAGGGGAGAGAAGTGCTCAGGAGGTAACAGGGCTCGCGCTATTCCTACATTAGTCGCCTGTTATGCTGTCCTATAGCTATTTAAAAACACAACAATTACACAACCATGTCAACTAAGTAAAAGAACCATAAAAGAATGTATTAGTTTTCGAGTGCTTTTCCGTGGAAATGAACGATTTTTCTAACTTTGTTGCGATAGTTGTGGTGGCTATGGAGGTGTCTGAGCGACTGTCACTGTGCTTGTCATTCAACCCACACGACAGCTGTAGCCGGGCTCTCAGCTTTAGGCTTCTGTTCTGTTGTCACATGCAAATGTCCGTATAGAGTTAGTTGAAATATAGTTTGACATTTCCAATCGATAAATGTAGTTTTTAGGATGATAAGGGTAGAAGGTGTATTATTTCGGAGGACGGCGGGAATGCATGCCCGTTTTCCCTCAGCATTGGATTGTGTTGGGGTCACAATATTGTAACGCGTATACTTATAGATCCCTTGTATGTAATCGAGTATGGGGAATGTTATCGGCCTGTAATTGTCTTTAGTTTGACACACAACTGAAGCAACCTCACAGGCCTAGACAATGAAGGGAGAAATATGCCATTAAAGTATGAGGACATTATAGGCCTTTGACATCTGACTGTAAAGGCCAGATGAGTACATTTGTAAAGGTTGCTTGTTTTGTTTGAGTTGATATTTGCTTATTGAACGAGATACCTTTACGGCAGAATACGGGTGAATACATAGGCCTACACGAGGGAGTGTTGGTTTTGATATTCCTTTTGGGGTTATTGTGGACGGCAAAGGCTAGAGATGAAATGGCAATGCCGTTGTGCGTAACTTTAATGTGGTATTTATAGGCCTAACATTGAGGCTTTTCCCCCGGTTGGTTTGGAATTCGGATATGTGTTGACAGTGGTTGGAGAATCAAGTATTGTAGGCTACATTTAACAATTATATACTGATACAACATGTAGTATTTTAGAAATAAAAAATATGGCACACAAGGAAGCGATTTTGGATATATGCTTGGCTAATGTGTTTATGCACTTGAAACAGTTTTGTTCTGCTGACAAGTCATATGAAGGCCTATTTACCTAAATGGAAAATTACTAATCTAAGTGACTGGTTAATTTATTTCAGATGAAAATCTTAAAATTAGGTCACAGTGCAATTTACTGGCCCGTTTCACTGGAATCAGTTTCAGGCCTATGCTGCTTATATGCATATGAAATAACAACAGGACAAATATTATTTTATTAATTTACTTTAAAAAACATGTAACATGTAACATGTGATTAAAACTTTGCATGTGTATATTTGGACTTCACTGTAGCCGTCTGAGAAAAAGCGTTTGAGCGCGCACGGAGCGGTGCGAATTTCACCTATAACTGAGAAGTGCAGGGCAGGACCGGCAGGACCGAACTTGTTTGCCCCTTGAAGCTCGACGGAAGTAGCTTACAGACAGACAGTAGGCCTATTATACACTTAGATTTGAATATCGCCTTAAATGTCACAATCTCAGCACTCGTTTCACTATTTTCCTTTGTCTGGTGGTCCCATAGGCAGTAAACTGTAGGGCTGCCTCTTCTAAAAATACATGACTATTATAACGTTTTGGTTTTTTCAGTGTGCGTCTTGATGTTCTATTTTGTTTAGTCTTTTACCACTATTATTGTATGCTAAAATATAGCAGTAGATCTATAGGTCACGGGGCCTTAACTCCTTTTCTCAGTATAGCCTATATGCCTTACTTGTGGCTGAGGTTGAATTGTACATTTTTTAATGGCATCTCTGACTTCATTTTAATAGGATAATTCACACAATGAATATTATTTTACCAACACGCAAGTGCTTACACGCATAATAGTCCAGATCCCAGACGCGGCCTTCTCAGCTTTGCAAGTGTTTTTCGAAGTTCCATGAATTAATGAATGCCCTTCGTTATTTTAATTGGACTTAATAGCCTACTTTAACCATACAATTGGATGTGTTGTTGTCACTGTGATTTCTATTCACTTTCTGTAACAAGTGTTCAGTTTTAGAATTAGGCCTAAGGAACAGAAACCGCATGTTTGGCTGGGGAGAAATGTAGGCCCTCTCCGTCAGCTCTTTGTAGTAGACACAGGACACAGTCAACGCTTCAGCTAAAATCACTGTGGAAGAAATGTCAGTCTTAAAGAAACGTTTTTCTTATAGAAAATCATAAACAGCATTAATTATTTCTTTAAAGATAGATATGGTCATATTGGTCAGCCGGGGTCAATGTAATTTAGCTTGTAAGAGTTCAGACTTGGCATTATTTAATTTGTTTATGTTTTATTTGCCTATACATTTATTCAGGGCACTTCTTTCAAAAACTGCATATTTAGTTTAGATATATTTCCAAGCCAAGTGCATATGGGGTTGAGCTCCGCGCGCATCATGTTTCTCTTTCTTTCCATTAATTAAAATTAATTGGCTACAGATCCGCCTACATGAGCTGAGCAGCGCGGCGAGCGCGTGCATGATGCCCATATGCGCGTGCATGCTGCCCATATGCGCAATACATATTGATCTTGTTAAGCTTCTGTGAGCTGATTTGTTTTCCTCGCGACTGATAGATTTTTCACCAGTAATTGATTTGTCAGCGTTATAATGATCTGATTTAATTTAAATCTAGTAGCATATTCAGTATTTGCATTATAAAAAAGGCAGTCAAAGTTGCTTGGCCTCAATACATTATGCAGATTATTTGGCAGTGAGAATATGAAAGGAAATACATGATATTTTTTTCTTGTCTGTTCCAATATTATATGTTTGCAAGTTGTGCAAATTCTTGCGATATGATCTTTTGACTAAAAAGTTCCCTCCAAGCGTTGAACGGAGTTTTCAGAGGGCCAATTAACCTTGGTTTTCCGGTGAGTGAGAGAGAGAGTGTGTGTGTGTGTGTTGTGTGTGTGCGTGCTTATCATACCACCCGCGAGAATTATCCTCGCGTTCCTCCGGAATCAACCATTTTGTCTGGAGATTGTCTTTACATTTTCTTCGATTTAACCATGTTGTTAATAATTAAACAATCAGCAATGGGGACATGTGGTAACAAACGTAAACAATCAGTGATACATTATTAATGAGGATAAAAGCTTTGTTGGAATGGACATGCTTAGGTGAGGGACCTTGGGCATGACGCGTAATGGACGCGAAGTATGGATAGCCAAATCAGTACATTTGCAAAGTGGCGCTGGGAGGGTTTTTGAGGAGGAATATGGCACTGTTTTATGTTTTTTTTGTAGGGAGAGGAAGGAGAGGAGGGAACCATTTGCATAAAGGTTTTATGTAATGTGTTTGGATATCAATTATTGCTTCATTCTCCACTCAAGTTTCCCAGAAAATGTGATGTTTAGTGCAGGCTAGACTGCGTCCAGTCTGGATTTGCTTGCGTTTTCACGAGGCTTCCGCAGTCTGCCTTTTACGCACAGTGCCAACCCATTAATTTTTCTGCTGCTCTTGATAACGAAATACGTAACCCTTGCTGGACATGCGTTTAGTTGTTGGTCGATTTAATGGTTTAAAAAAATGTATATATTTTATGTTTAGTATATTCCCCACTTGTTTTAGAATTGATTTCAAGATCAAATGCGTAGGCTTACATAAAACGCACTGAGCCGTGTGTGGCAATGAATGCCCGCGTCATGGTCGACTTGAAAGAAAGAAATGAGTTTAGGCCAAACATAGCTGTGAGCATTAGGTAATGTACGTTTGGTGATAGAGATGATGTCATAATTATCTCTCAAAAAATAATGTAGTTGTAGTTTGATTGCGTGTGAAGGGAAAGCAAGGACACCGCAGTATGTGTGTCCATATTAGTGTGTTTGAGAAGCGTTGCCACGAGATTTGGGCAGGTCAGCGCACAGGGATAAATGTGCAGGGCCAGCTCTAGCCTTTTGGGGGCCCTAAGCGACATACCCTGTAATTGTACACATTTTGCCATGGGGTGGAGAGACATTTTTTAAAAGTTTTAAAGCGGCCTGAGGCCATAAGTGATGTCATGTCTGCCTGGAACCAGCCCTGTCAATGCTTGTAGGTTAACTCCTTCCTTCATCACTTCAGTACTGGAAGCACCAATGAATGATTCAGTAGTTGATGATGATGTCCGTATTTATTATGCAATTGATCGATTTGGAACAGTTGAGAAATCACAAAATAAAATGTTTGTTACATGTCTCATTTTTCAACTATTTCAAATAGATTAGCCTTCACTTTGAAGTTACAGCTTGCCATGTTAAATAGATGGCTACCCAAACTACATGCTCCAGCCAAACGCTACTCCCATGGACGTTAGTTTCTTCTCCGCAATGAGTCTGGATCTGAGTACCCCCCCAACGATTTCTAGAACGCGAACACATTCTAACCATTCTGATTGGTCCCAGAAACCGATGGGTTGGGCCAGCACCAGACATACATGTGGGTAAAGCAGCTTTTAGAAAATTCATCACTGGCTTTGATACTCTGATTGGTTAGAAATGATCTAATTGCTGATGACTTTGTTTTTTCCCCAACATTCCTCATTTTGACATCACCACAAACAACTTCAATGATGGCAGTCTCAGACTGACTATGTAGCTAACATAGAGCAGTGGAAGAATTCAGTTTGAGTCGTCAGGTAAAGATAGATAGGCCTTAGTCCTGATGTCAGGCGGTAAGTCTGTCAGTAGTGTGAGTTATTCTCACCCAGTTTGTCCTCCAGGGACCTCATGCGTCAGCGGTGGGTTTTGGTTACACCAGCACCGGATGGTGACTGGGGTGTACGGTGGTGTTGGTGTAAGCCGAGGTGGCCTCCCTTGATCCGGTAACATAGCCTACCAAGCTGGTAACATCGTTCCTGCCGTGGTGTCACTTTTCACTACACCGACACCGGGACAGGAGCTGGTGTTGGACATAGAAATATAACTATTAGAATGGGACCCGCAGCCCCTCCACCTATCAGGGAACATTGACTTGAATGGAGATGCCCATTCTAGTCGTTGTATTTCTATGATGGTGGAGCTGAGAATACGCATAAGGTTTGGGGTGATGGATGGGTAGAATGCCCCGGCGCTGCCTGGCAGGGTGACACCCTGCACTACATTGTGTTCTGGTTACTTATTCATCTCCCCCAGGCTAATGGATCACACCGCTCTGCCTGGGGTCAGCTTCTGCCTGCGGTCAGCTTCTGCCTGGGGTCAGCTCTGCTTAGGGTCAGTTTTGCCTGGGGTCAACTCTACCTGGGGTCAGCTTCTGCCTGGGGTCAGCTCTGCTTAGGGTCAGTTTTGCCTGGGGTCAACTCTACCTGGGGTCAGCTTCTGCCTGGGGTCAGCTCTGCTTAGGGTCAGTTTTGCCTGGGGTCGACTCTACCTCGGGTCAGCTTCTGCCTGGGGTCAGCTCTGCCTGGGGTCAGCTCTGCCTGGGGTCAGCTCTGCCTGGTGGGCCCTGTGCTAGTACATATGTTCTATGTGTATAGGACTATGTCTGTTATATATACTGCAGTGCTTGTAAATGTGTACATTTACTGTATGTGTTTATGCACGCTTGTACGCATCCATGTAATAATACATGTATTATATACATTTACTATACTGTATGCATAATGAGAAAGAATGTACATGCATATATACATCGCCACATTTAAACAGAATGCTCCATCTCTACCACTGGTAACCTAATGATGCAAGCACTAAAGTCCCAGCTAGCCGAAGTCCTGTAGGATACCTTGTACTATATCTCTCATCCCGGGCCGGGGGCCGGGTGCCTCTCCTCTCCTCCTGCCTTTGAGGAAGATGAGTTAAGTCTGTTCATCTTTTTATCTGTGCAGTCTTCCTGACCATGGAAAATGAATTTACCACACTTTACCGCCGCCCCTCCACAATCACCATGCAGCACAGGATAATAGGTTGCTGACTGTCCCCTGTGTGTGTGTGTGTGTGTGTGTGTTTGTGTGTGTGTGTGAGAGAGAGAGAGAGAGAGAGAGAGAGTGATTGTGTTTGTGTGTGTTTGTGTGTGTGTGTGTGTGTGTGTGTGTGTGTGTGTGTGTGTGTGAGAGAGAGAGAGAGAGAGAGAGTTTGTGTGTGTGTATCACACTCCAACCCCCCAGCATGGATTAGATTTTGGCTAAGCTGTGGCCAGTGGTAGCAGGCAGCCCCTACAGCGGTCTGGTGGCGGTCTGCGATATACTGCTGTGGAACACACACGCACACACACACACGTTCCAGATATACATAGTGAGGATTGTGGTGGAGGGAAGAAGTTAACTATAATCAGTTCAGTATGGTACAATATGTGTGTGTGTGGGTGTCGATACGATAGAGAGAAGAATAGATGACAAACAGCCGTATCCTCCTCTCCTCAGCCAAGCCAATCTCACCATGAGAAAACACATTTTATATTCAATGTGAAATGTGGCCATTATAAGGCACCTATTTGCTTAGTTTAAAGATTAGAGATAAAGTGTATTGTCGAGCTCTGAAAAACCTAATCATTCAATTCACTCATGAGTTCCCTCTGTAGGGTATTAAATTCTATCAGACATCAGAACCAAATGTACACACATACCAATAATGAAACGGTGTAGATAGATGAAGGCCACAGACTCTGTCTGTGTCCAACATAGTACCCTATTCTCTACATTATGCACTATGGACCCTGGTCAAAAGTAGTGTACTATTTAGGGAATAGGGTGCCATTTGTGAGGCAGCCTCTGAGCCTGAGCCCACACAGTCTACAGACAGACCAGCCTGCGTTTGCCAACTATCAACCAGGAACATACATAAGGTAAGGATGGAGAGGTTGTGTCCCAAATGCCACCCTATTCCCTAAACAGTACACTACTTTTGACCATGGCCTACAGGGGAAAGGTTGCCATTTGGGACTCTGCCAAAGTCTGTGATTCTGCCAAGTTGAAGACAACTTTCAGAAGACGTGATAACGGAAAGACGTAATGACAGACGTGAAGGATGAGAGGAGTGAGGGATGAGAGGAGTGAGGGATGAGAAGAGGCTCTCTGGCAGCTGCCCTGGAAGAGAAGAGACTCCCATTTTATTTTTCTTCCTCCTCCCTCCACTTTCTTCTCCTCGTCAACTCGCCTCTGTTGAAGAGAGAGCAACGGTTGGGAAGGATCCTCAACTCTGGAGGAGATGTTGTTGTTTCCCCCTCCTCCCCCCTCCTCCCCCTGCCTCACCCGTTTGTGTTTCTTCTCTTTTTCGTCGGGTAGCTAACCCACTGAATGGGACAAGGCGGTTAACCGTGAAATGAAAGCTCCTAGTTACTTTGTAGGGTTTTTCTCCAAAGAGGATTTGACACATCATGCATCCACACACACACAGACCACTCACACACACACAGACCACTCACACACACACAGACCACTCACACACACACAGACCACTCACACACACACAGACCACTCACACACACACAGACCACTCACACACACACAGACCACTCACACACACACAGACCACTCACACACACACACATAGACCACTCACACACACACAGACCACTCACACACACACAGACCACTCACACACACACAGACCACTCACACACACATAGACCACTCACACACACATAGACCACTCACACACACACAGACCACTTACACACACACAGACCACTCACACATTCACAGAACACTCACACACACACACACTCACACACACACAGACCACTCACACACACACATAGACCACTCACACACACACAGACCACTCACACACACACAGACCACTCACACACACACAGACCACTCACACACACACAGACCACTCACACACACATAGACCACTCACACACACATAGACCACTCACACACACACAGACCACTTACACACACACAGACCACTCACACACACACAGACCACTCACACACTCACAGACCACTCACACACACACAGACCACTCACACACACATAGACCACTCACACACACACATACCACTCACACACACACAGACCACTCACACACACACAGACCACTCACGCATACACAGACCACTCACACATACACAGACCAATCACGCATACACAGACCACTCATGCATACACAGACCACTCACGCATACACAGACCACTCACGCATACACCGACCACTCACGCATACACAGACCACTCACACATACACAGACCACTCACGCATACACAGACCACTCACACATACACAGTACAGAAATATCTAATTAGAGCCGCTAGATCAATGTATAGGCATTGATTTCTGACAAAGCAGATCTATTGAATACGTTTTTATATTCTATATGTATTTTCTACAGTGCCTTGCGAAAGTATTCGGCCCCCTTGAACTTTGCGACCTTTTGCCACATTTCAGGCTTCAAACATAAAGATATAAAACTGTATTTTTTTGTGAAGAATCAACAACAAGTGGGACACAATCATGAATTGGAACGACATTTATTGGATATTTCAAACTTTTTTAACAAATCAAAAACTGAAAAATTGGGCGTGCAAAATTATTCAGCCCCCTTAAGTTAATACTTTGTAGCGCCACCTTTTGCTGCGATTACAGCTGTAGGTCGCTTGGGGTATGTCTCTATCAGTTTTGCACATCGAGAGACTGACATTTTTTCCCATTCCTCCTTGCAAAACAGCTCAAGCTCAGTGAGGTTGGATGGAGAGCATTTGTGAACAGCAGTTTTCAGTTCTTTCCACAGATTCTCGATTGGATTCAGGTCTGGACTTTGACTTGGTCATTCTAACACCTGGATATGTTTATTTTTGAACCATTCCATTGTAGATTTTGCTTTATGTTTTGGATCATTGTCTTGTTGGAAGACAAATCTCCGTCCCAGTCTCAGGTCTTTTGCAGACTCCATCAGGTTTTCTTCCAGAATGGTCCTGTATTTGGCTCCATCCATCTTCCCATCAATTTTAACCATCTTCTCTGTCCCTGCTGAAGAAAAGCAGGCCCAAACCATGATGCTGCCACCACCATGTTTGACAGTGGGGATGGTGTGTTCAGCTGTGTTGCTTTTACGCCAAACATAACGTTTTGCATTGTTGCCAAAAAGTTCGATTTTGGTTTCATCTGAACAGAGCACCTTCTTCCACATGTTTGGTGTGTCTCCCAGGTGGCTTGTGGCAAACTTTAAACAACACTTTTTATGGATATCTTTAAGAAATGGCTTTCTTCTTGCCACTCTTCCATAAAGGCCAGATTTGTGCAATATACAACTGATTGTTGTCCTATGGACAGAGTCTCCCACCTCAGCTGTAGATCTCTGCAGTTCATCCAGAGTGATCATGGGCCTCTTGGCTGCATCTCTGATCAGTCTTCTCCTTGTATGAGCTGAAAGTTTAGAGGGACGGCCAGGTCTTGGTAGATTTGCAGTGGTCTGATACTCCTTCCATTTCAATATTATCGCTTGCACAGTGCTCCTTGGGATGTTTAAAGCTTGGGAAATCTTTTTGTATCCAAATCCGGCTTTAAACTTCTTCACAACAGTATCTCGGACCTGCCTGGTGTGTTCCTTGTTCTTCATGATGCTCTCTGCGCTTTTAACGGACCTCTGAGACTATCACAGTGCAGGTGCATTTATACAGAGACTTGATTACACACAGATGGATTGTATTTATCATCATTAGTCATTTAGGTCAACATTGGATCATTCAGAGATCCTCACTGAACTTCTGGAGAGAGTTTGCTGCACTGAAAGTAAAGGGGCTGAATAATTTTGCACGCCCAATTTTTCAGTTTTTGAATTGTTAAAAAAGTTTGAAATATCCAATAAATGTCGTTCCACTTCATGATTGTGTCTCACTTGTTGTTGATTCTTCACAAAAAAAATACAGTTTTATATCTTTATGTTTGAAGCCTGAAATGTGGAAAAAGGTCGCAAAGTTCAAGGGGGCCGAATACTTTCGCAAGGCACTGTATGTTGAATTAGAGTGACTAAACACTATGTCCAAGCATCCAGCGGCAATTAGATGTATAGATCCTCTCCCTTCATTTCTGCAACAGCAGTTCTATTGAGTCCATGTATAGTGTGTTCTATGTCTGAGAAATGCCCCTGGCTGGTAAGCAATTCTATGAATGCATTTCTATATTATACAGCTATGTATTTTATGGGGAAAATGCCCTTGCTAAATTTGGTGGGAGACGTTTATTATAGACGGAAAAATACAAGGGTTTTATTAAACAAATAGATGTCACGCTCTTCTCAGTAGAAATGAAGAAAGTGTAACGTGGATCGTTCTGACATGATTGAAACCAGGCAGTCAGCCGTGAAAACCATGTCTCAGTTCGGAGATGCTCCATCCCATTAAAGGCCTTGACTAAATCCTCCGTCTCAGATGATTTTCTACTTACGTCTTCATCAGGTGCTTGATACAATGTTTGCGTCACGTGTTTCGATACAGTTGACATTTTTGTCTTTTAGCAAACACTCTTATCCAGAGAGACTAACAGGAGAAATTAGGGTTAAGTGCCTTGCTCAAGGGTACCTGGCCAGATGTTTCACCTAGTCGGCTCGGGGATTCGAACCAGTGACCTTTCGTTTACTGGCCCAGCTCTCTAACCATTAGGCTCACTGCATCATGTATTAGTAAACTGAAGAGAATTTGCAGACAGAAGCTTCACTGTCAGATAGGTTAGAAATATATATATATCCAGTGTAGACAGTTGATCTGAAGATTTGCAGGAAAGACGTAGTGCCAGATAATAATCTGACTGGTTAGCTGCTAGGTTAAAGAAGTAACAACACAGCATATGAAGCAGGTAGAACAGCCTGATTGGTTAGCTGCTAGGTTAAAGAAGTAATAACACAGCATATGAAGCAGGTAGAACAGCCTGATTGGTTAGCTGCTAGGTTAAAGAAGTAATAACACAGCATATGAAGCAGGTAGAACAGCCTGATTGGTTAGCTGCTAGGTTAAAGAAGTAATAACACAGCATATGACGCAGGTAGAACAGCCTGATTGGTTAGCTGCTAGGTTAAAGAAGTAATAACACAGCATATGAAGCAGGTAGAACAGCCTGATTGGTTAGCTGCTAGGTTAAAGAAGTAATAACACAGCATATGACGCAGGTAGAACAGCCTGATTGGTTAGCTGCTAGGTTGAAGAAGTAATAACACAGCATATGAAGCAGGTAGAACAGCCTGATTGGTTAGCTGCTAGGTTAAAGAAGTAATAACACAGCATATGAAGCAGGTAGAACAGCCTGATTGGTTAGCTGCTAGGTTAAAGAAGTAATAACACAGCATATGACGCAGGTAGAACAGCCTGATTGGTTAGCTGCTAGGTTAAAGAAGTAATAACACAGCATATGAAGCAGGTAGAACAGCCTGATTGGTTAGCTGCTAGGTTAAAGAAGTAATAACACAGCATATGAAGCAGGTAGAACAGCCTGATTGGTTAGCTGCTAGGTAAAGAAGTAACAACACAGCATATGAAGCAGGTAGAACAGCCTGATTGGTTAGCTGCTAGGTTAAAGAAGTAATAACACAGCATATGACGCAGGTAGAACAGCCTGACTGGTTAGCTGCTAGGTTAAAGAAGTAATAACACAGCATATGAAGCAGGTAGAACAGCCTGATTGGTTAGCTGCTAGGTTAAAGAAGTAATAACACAGCATATGACGCAGGTAGAACAGCCTGACTGGTTAGCTGCTAGGTTAAAGAAGTAATAACACAGCATATGAAGCAGGTAGAACAGCCTGATTGGTTAGCTGCTAGGTTAAAGAAGTAATAACACAGCATATGAAGCAGGTAGAACAGCCTGACTGGTTAGCTGCTAGGTTAAAGAAGTAATAACACAGCATATGAAGCAGGTAGAACAGCCTGATTGGTTAGCTGCTAGGTTAAAGAAGTAATAACACAGCATATGAAGCAGGTAGAACAGCCTGATTGGTTAGCTGCTAGGTTAAAGAAGTAATAACACAGCATATGAAGCAGGTAGAACAGCCTGATTGGTTAGCTGCTAGGTTAAAGAAGTAATAACACAGCATATGAAGCAGGTAGAACAGCCTGATTGGTTAGCTGCTAGGTTAAAGAAGTAATAACACAGCATATGAAGCAGGTAGAACAGCCTGACTGGTTAGCTGCTAGGTTAAAGAAGTAATAACACAGCATATGAAGCAGGTAGAACAGCCTGACTGGTTAGCTGCTAGGTTAAAGAAGTAATAACACAGCATATGAAGCAGGTAGAACAGCCTGATTGGTTAGCTGCTAGGTTAAAGAAGTAATAACACAGCATATGAAGCAGGTAGAACAGCCTGATTGGTTAGCTGCTAGGTTAAAGAAGTAATAACACAGCATATGAAGCAGGTAGAACAGCCTGATTGGTTAGCTGCTAGGTTAAAGAAGTAATAACACAGCATATGACGCAGGTAGAACAGCCTGATTGGTTAGCTGCTAGGTAAAGAAGTAATAACACAGCATATGAAGCAGGTAGAACAGCCTGATTGGTTAGCTGCTAGGTTAAAGAAGTAATAACACAGCATATGAAGCAGGTAGAACAGCCTGATTGGTTAGCTGCTAGGTTAAAGAAGTAATAACACAGCATATGACGCAGGTAGAACAGCCTGATTGGTTAGCTGCTAGGTAAAGAAGTAATAACACAGCATATGAAGCAGGTAGAACAGCCTGATTGGTTAGCTGCTAGGTTAAAGAAGTAATAACACAGCATATGAAGCAGGTAGAACAGCCTGACTGGTTAGCTGCTAGGTTAAAGAAGTAATAACACAGCATATGAAGCAGGTAGAACAGCCTGATTGGTTAGCTGCTAGGTAAAGAAGTAATAACACAGCATATGAAGCAGGTAGAACAGCCTGATTGGTTAGCTGCTAGGTTGAAGAAGTAATAACACAGCATATGAAGCAGGTAGAACAGCCTGATTGGTTAGCTGCTAGGTTAAAGAAGTAATAACACAGCATATGAAGCAGGTAGAACAGCCTGATTGGTTAGCTGCTAGGTAAAGAAGTAATAACACAGCATATGAAGCAGGTAGAACAGCCTGATTGGTTAGCTGCTAGGTTAAAGAAGTAATAACACAGCATATGACGCAGGTAGAACAGCCTGATTGGTTAGCTGCTAGGTAAAGAAGTAATAACACAGCATATGAAGCAGGTAGAACAGCCTGATTGGTTAGCTGCTAGGTTAAAGAAGTAATAACACAGCATATGAAGCAGGTAGAACAGCCTGATTGGTTAGCTGCTAGGTTAAAGAAGTAATAACACAGCATATGAAGCAGGTAGAACAGCCTGATTGGTTAGCTGCTAGGTTAAAGAAGTAATAACACAGCATATGACGCAGGTAGAACAGCCTGATTGGTTAGCTGCTAGGTAAAGAAGTAATAACACAGCATATGAAGCAGGTAGAACAGCCTGATTGGTTAGCTGCTAGGTTAAAGAAGTAATAACACAGCATATGAAGCAGGTAGAACAGCCTGATTGGTTAGCTGCTAGGTAAAGAAGTAATAACACAGCATATGAAGCAGGTAGAACAGCCTGATTGGTTAGCTGCTAGGTTAAAGAAGTAATAACACAGCATATGAAGCAGGTAGAACAGCCTGATTGGTTAGCTGCTAGGTTAAAGAAGTAATAACACAGCATATGAAGCAGGTAGAACAGCCTGATTGGTTTGATCCCCGTTAGATGGGACCATAGAGATACATGTGTATGATTAGTGTTCTATTTAGTCCTGTGGTTGGAACAAGCATTCGTCAACCATACAGCTAGATATAGGTTAGTGTATGTGTAATACAGTACCCTTTGCCAGTTGATCTGATCATAGGATACCATAGGTCTAGAGTACCAGTGCTTCACTGCATTGGCATGACACAACACACACTGAAGGTCATTTATTTTAGTGTGTTTGTACCACAGGGAGCGTTTGCATGGGGAGGTGTTGACAGGAGCGTCTAATGCTGTAGGCATGTTAGACTGTCACATCAATATAGAGCAGCTCTCTCACTCTTTTTCTCTCTCTCTGTCTCTGTCCCTCTCTCCCTTTGTCCCTCCCCTCTCTCTCACTCTCTGTCCCTCTCTCTCTCTGTCTCTGTCCCTCTCTCCCTTTGTCCCTCCCCTCTCTCTCTGTCCCTCCCTCCCCTCTCTCTCTGTCCCCTCTCTCCCTTTGTCCCTCCCCTCTCTCTCTCTGTCCCCTCTCTCTCTCACTCTCTGTCCCCCCCCCCCTCTCTCTCTCTCTCTCTCTCTCTCTCTCTCTCTCTCACTCACTCACTCTGTCTCTGTCCCCTCTCTCTCTGCCCCCCCTTTCTGTCCCTGTCCCCTCTCTTTTGCACTCTCTCTCTATCTCTTTCTCTCTCTCTCGGTTCCTCTCTCGCCCACTCTCTCTCCGATCCCTCTCTTTCTCTCTGACCCCTCTCTTTCTCTGTCTGTCCCCTCTCTTTCTCTTATTGTCCCCTCTCTTTCGCTTACTGTCCCATCTCTTTCTCTTACTGTCCCCTCTCTTTCTCTTACTGTCCCCTCTCTTTCTCTTACTGTCCCCTCTCTTTCTCTTACTGTCCCCTCTCTCTCTCTCTCTCTCTCTCTCTCTCTCTCTCTCTCTCTCTCTCTCTCTCTCTCTGTCCCTCCCCATTCTCTCTCTCTGTCCCCCCTCTCTCTCTTACCCTCTCTCTCTCTGTCCCTCCCCATTCTCTCTCTCTCTCTGCCCCCCTCTCTGTCCTTCTCTCTCTCTCTCTCTGTCAGTCAGTCCAGTACTTTTCGTACTGAAAAACGTCCTTTGATTCCGTACACCACTGTAGTAGAAGTGTGCTAGCTGGGCTAGGCCTGGACAGTACAGTCAGTCAGTCTCAGTAGAACAAAGTGTTCTCTAACTCTCTGCTCTCCTCTACTCTCAACTCACTGCTCTCACTCCTCTGGAGAGAGGAGGAGGGTTTTGGCTGCCCTCCAGGGGTGGAAAAATCTATAAGCCATTACGTAATATACCATATCTTTACCTTAGGTGAACCCAGTACAAGATCCACAGCTGTGAGCACACAGAGGGAGGCAGGGAGGCCTGTGTGGAAAAGAGATTGTGTGTGTAGGGAGAGAGAAAGAGTGTGTGTGTGTGTGTCTGTGTGTGTGTGTGTGTGTGTGTCTGTGTAGAAACAGAGAGAGGGAGAATGAGTGTGTGTGTGTGTGTGTGTGTGTGTGTGTGTGTGTGTGTGTGTGTGCCTGTGTAGAAACAGAGAGAGGGAGAATGAGTGTGTGTGTGTCTGTGTAGAAACAGAGAGAGGGAGAATGAGTGTGTGTGTGTGTGTGTGTGTGTGTGTGTGTGTGTGTGTGTGTGTGTGTGTGTCTGTGTAGAAACAGAGAGAGGGAGAATGTGTGTGTGTCTGTGTGTCTGTGTAGAAACAGAGAGAGGGAGAATGAGTGTGTGTGTGTGTGTGTCTGTGTAGAAACAGAGAGAGGGAGAATGAGTGTGTGTGTGTGTGTCTGTGTAGAAACAGAGAGAGGGAGAATGAGTGTGTGTGTGTGTGTGTGTGTGTCTGTGTAGAAACAGAGAGAGGGAGAATGTGTGTGTGTCTGTGTAGAAACAGAGAGAGGGAGAATGAGTGTGTGTGTGTGTGTGTCTGTGTAGAAACAGAGAGAGGGAGAATGAGTGTGTGTGTGTGTGTGTCTGTGTAGAAACAGAGAGAGGGAGAATGAGTGTGTGTGTGTGTGTGTGTGTCTGTGTAGAAACAGAGAGAGGGAGAATGAGTGTGTGTGTGTGTGTCTGTGTAGAAACAGAGAGAGGGAGAATGAGTGTGTGTGTGTGTGTGTGTGTCTGTGTAGAAACAGAGAGAGGGAGAATGAGTGTGTGTGTGTGTGTGTGTGTGTGTCTGTGTAGAAACAGAGAGAGGGAGAATGAGTGTGTGTGCTGTATTAGAGAGAGATTTCTCTGTGGCCAGTCTGCAGCACTTACAGACCCTCACATCAACAGGTCACATCACAACTCTATTGTAACATTCCTTCCTTTCTGTTTTTCATCTATGTATTTGTTCATTTTCAAGCATACTTTTTTTAAAAGCAGCATTTGCATAGATCTACTAAAGAGGAGACTTCTTCAGGATTCTTCACAGTGACTTGGCTAAGTGATCCTGATGCTCGTAGAGTAAGTCAGATCGTCTGTGATTCATTTATTTTGATTATATATACATTTAAATCAGAGTACTGTTGTGTGATGCGAAACGCCATGGCAACGTACTGCACTGTACTTCTAAAGCTGCTTCTTCCCGCATACAGATGAGTGTGTGTGTATGTGTGCATACAGATGAGTGTGTGTGTATGTGTGCATACAGATGAGTGTGTGTGAATACATGCATACAGATGAGTGTGTGTGTGTATGCGTGCATACAGATGAGTGTGTGTGTATGCGTGCATACAGATGAGTGTGTGTGAATACGTGCATACAGATGAGTGTGTGTGTATGCGTGCATACAGATGAGTGTGTGTGAATACGTGCATACAGATGAGTGTGTGTGAATACGTGCATACAGATGAGTGTGTGTGTATGCGTGCATACAGATGAGTGCGTGTGAATACGTGCATACAGATGAGTGTGTGTGTATGTGTGCATACAGATGAGTGTGTGTGTATGTGTGCATACAGATGAGTGTGTGTGAATACGTGCATACAGATGAGTGTGTGTGTATGCGTGCATACAGATGAGTGTGTGTGTATGCGTGCATACAGATGAGTGTGTGTGAATACGTGCATACAGATGAGTGTGTGTGTATGCGTGCATACAGATGAGTGTGTGTGAATACGTGCATACAGATGAGTGTGTGTGTATGCGTGCATACAGATGAGTGTGTGTGAATACGTGCATACAGGTGAGTGTGTGTGAATACGTGCATACAGATGAGTGTGTGTGAATACGTGCATACAGATGAGTGTGTGTGTATGCGTGCATACAGATGAGTGTGTGTGTGTGTGTGTATGCGTGCATACAGATGAGTGTGTGTGAATGCGTACATACAGATGAGTGTGTGTGTATGCGTGCATACAGATGAGTGTGTGTGTATGCGTGCATACAGATGAGTGTGTGTGAATACGTGCATACAGGTGAGTGTGTGTGAATACGTGCATACAGATGAGTGTGTGTGAATACGTGCATACAGATGAGTGTGTGTGTATGCGTGCATACAGATGAGTGTGTGTGTGTGTGTGTGTGTGTGAATGCGTACATACAGATGAGTGTGTGTGTATGCGTGCATACAGATGAGTGTGTGTGTATGTGTGCATACAGATGAGTGTGTGTGTATGCGTGCATACAGATGAGTGTGTGTGAATGCGTGCATACAGATGAGTGTGTGTGAATGCGTGCATACAGATGAGTGTGTGTGTATGCGTGCATACAGATGAGTGTGTGTGTATGCGTGCATACAGATGAGTGTGTGTGAATGCGTGCATACAGATGAGTGTGTGTGAATGCGTGCATACAGATGAGTGTGTGTGAATACGTGCATACAGATGAGTGTGTGTGAATGCATACATACAGGTGTGTTTGAAAACGGGAGTATGAGGCCGCAGGCCGTGCAGCGCTGAACAGACCTGCTTTTCACTTCATACATTGACAGTGTTGACACGTCAACGCTTTCATCCCATAATATGCACTAATCATGGCTTGACAAGATGGGCCAGGCCTGCATCCCAAATGGCACCCTATGGGCCCTGGTCAAAAGTAGTGAACCCTATGGGCCCTGGTCAAAAGTAGTGAACCCTATGGGCCCTGGTCAAAAGTAGTGAACCCTATGGGCCCTGGTCAAAAGTAGTGAACCCTATGGGCCCTGGTCAAAAGTAGTGAACCCTATGGGCCCTGGTCAAAAGTAGTGCACTATAGAGGCCCTGGTCAAAAGTAGTGCACCCTATGGGCCCTGGTCAAAAGTAGTGCACCCTATGGGCCCTGGTCAAAAGTAGTGCACTATAGAGGCCCTGGTCAAAAGTAGTGCACTAAGAGGCCCTGGTCAAAAGTAGTGCACTATAGTAGTGCAGACTTTTTGGTTTGGATGTGACTGACACCATCTTGAGTTTGTGCGAGTACCGGCCTCACGATACATACATTCCTCCTTAATGGCTGTTGTCGTGATTCTCTGTCCGTGTGAATATATTCCATTGGCCCAAACGTGTTCCTCTACACATCGATGCTTGGTGAGGGTCTAGTGTTGTTCAGGAAGGGTCACGTTCAATTAATTGGATTCAGGTGCCTGCTGCTGTTTTCAATCTGATTGCAGACTACTTCCTATAATACAGGGGTCGGCAACAGGCGTCCCGCGGGTCAAAACCGGCCCGGGAAGGATTCTTTTTGGCCTGCCAAAGTTTAGTAAAAAAAAACACACAAAAAAACATATATTTGTTTGAAATTCAGCAAAAAAATATATAAAAAGCACATATTTTCCCAGGAATAAAAAGAAACGTGATCTTGTCTCAACGTAATCAAAGTATGAAATGAGTGAAATGTCCAAATACAATCTCTTTTTGGGCTTACGTGTAGTTGTGGTCAATTTGCAGTGTACAGATTAATATAATTATCTTTGCGACCCCCGACCCTCCAAGGCTGAATGGAGTTACCTACCCCTGCTCTAAGAGGATCCACCTGACAGAAATATTGACAATTAAATAACATGGTAAGAATCAGTCAACTCTGATGATGATCGTTATTAAACTGTCCGTAATGACGGCTGATAATAACATGGTAAGAATCAGTCAACTCTGATGATGATCGTTATTAAACTCTCCGTAATGACGGCTGATAATAACATGGTAAGAATCAGTCAACTCTGATGATGATCGTTGTTAAACTGTCCGTAATGACGGCTGATAATAACATGGTAAGAATCAGTCAACTCTGATGATGATCGTTATTAAACTGTCCGTAATGACGGCTGATAATAACATGGTAAGAATCAGTCAACTCTGATGATGATCGTTGTTAAACTGTCCGTAATGACGGCTGATAATAAATAACATGGTAAGAATCAGTCAACTCTGATGATGATCGTTATTAAACTGTCCGTAATGACGGCTGATAATAACATGGTAAGAATCAGTCAACACTGATGATGATCGTTATTAAACTGTCCGTAATGACGGCTGATAATAACATGGTAAGAATCAGTCAACTCTGATGATGATCGTTGTTAAACTGTCCGTAATGACGGCTGATAATAACATGGTAAGAATCAGTCAACTCTGATGATGATCGTTGTTAAACTGTCCGTAATGACGGCTGATAATAACATGGTAAGAATCAGTCAACTCTGATGATGATCGTTGTTAAACTGTCCATAATGACGGCTGATAATAACATGGTAAGAATCAGTCAACTCTGATGATGATCGTTATTAAACTCTCCGTAATGACGGCTGATAATAACATGGTAAGAATCAGTCAACTCTGATGATGATCGTTGTTAAACTGTCCGTAATGACGGCTGATAATAACATGGTAAGAATCAGTCAACTCTCATGATGATCGTTGTTAAACTGTCCGTAATGACGGCTGATAATAACATGTTAAGAATCAGTCAACTCTGATGATGATCGTTATTAAACTGTCCGTAATGACGGCTGATAATAACATGTTAAGAATCAGTCAACTCTGATGATGATCGTTGTTAAACTGTCCGTAATGACGGCTGATAATAACATGTTAAGAATCAGTCAACTCTGATGATGATCGTTGTGTTAACTGTCCGTAATGACGGCTGATAATACCATATGGATTGGGGAAGAGACACACACACACACACACACACACACACACACACACAAACATGTGCTGAGAGGTAATTGTAAGTTAATGTGAAACCATAGTAAAACACATGCAGATGTGGATTGGAAGGTTTTACCCCAAACTCAGTTCTAACCCTTTCCATTGTTACACTCCTTACGTTATTCCTAGTTTCATTTGACCAATCTCACCTGTGGAGTTTCAACACACAGTCAGTCACACACATGCAACTCTTCAACTGGGAGTCGGACCCGCAAATGAAAGACATTTGGAGCCCCCTCTCTCACCACACACACGTGGTGCGGTGGTGAGGGCGGTTGGCGGTATTGGGTGCGGTGGTGAGTGCGGTTGGTGGTATTGGGTGCGGTGGTGAGTGCGGTTGGTGGTATTGGGTGCGGTGGTGAGGGTGGTTGGTGGTATTGGGTGCGGTGGTGAGGGCGGTTGGTGGTATTGGGTGCGTGGTGAGGGCGGTTGGTGGTATTGGGTGCGGTGGTGAGGGCGGTTGGTGGTATTGGGTGCGGTGGTGAGGGTGGTTGGTGGTATTGGGTGCGGTGGTGAGGGCGGTTGGTGGTATTGGGTGCGGTGGTGAGGGCGGTTGGCGGTATTGGGTGCAGTGGTGAGGGCGGTTGATGGTATTGGGTGCGGTGGTGAGGGCGGTTGATGGTATTGGGTGCGGTGGTGAGGGCGGTTGACAGTATTGGGTGCGGTGGTGAGGGCGGTTGGCGGTATTGGGTGCGGTGGTGAGGGCGGTTGATGGTATTGGGTGCGGTGGTGAGGGCGGTTGATGGTATTGGGTGCGGTGGTGAGGGCGGTTGATGGTATTGGGTGCGGTGGTGAGGGCGGTTGATGGTATTGGGTGTGGTGGTGAGGGCGGTTGACAGTATTGGGTGTGGTGGTGAGGGCGGTTGATGGTATTGGGTGCGGTGGTGAGGGCGGTTGATGGTATTGGGTGCGGTAGTGAGGGCGGTTGACAGTATTGGGTGTGGTGGTGAGTGTGGTTGGCGGTATTGGGTGTGGTGGTGAGGGCGGTTGATGGTATTGGGTGCGGTGGTGAGGGCGGTTGATGGTATTGGGTGCGGTAGTGAGGGCGGTTGATGGTATTGGGTGCGGTAGTGAGGGCGGTTGACAGTATTGGGTGTGGTGGTGAGTGTGGTTGGCGGTATTGGGGGGCTGGTGGCTACAACTAGGGAGGCAAGATAGCTAGAAGGGGTTGTGGCTGGGTGGGAGATGGTGATATGTTTGTGTTTATTGACTTAAAGACACACACACACCAGGGCTCCAGACTCAGGGGAAACGCGTGTGTTTAGAGCACACAGGTCTAATGATGCTGATTTAGACATTCTTGCGGTACTCTCTCTGGCTTGTGGTGTGTTAACTGGAACAGGAGCGACAAAAAGCCAGCTCAGTGAGAGTAGTGGGTGTTTGTGAGCCCTATGGGCCCTGGTCAAAAGTAGTGCACTATATAGGGAATAGGGTGCTATTTGGGGGGCAACCATGTAGGAGGGAAAACATACATCTCCAATGAGCATTGAACTCGTTCCCGGCAGTTTGTGTTTTCCCGGTTGCGCTCAATGTATTTATTTTCATATTCAGATGTTATGGATTGGTCCTGGAATAGAGCCGATCCTTTTCCCAGCAATGGGAATTTACACTGTTTGAATGTTCTCTCTCGTGTTCCAAACAGAGGAATTTTGAGTTGGAGGCTTTATGGGAGGTTTATAAGTGAATACTCAACCGCTTTTAAACAAATATCGGAATGATGAAAAACTTCCCATTTAATTTATTACGTCAAGATTTTCCTTTTGTGTGTGTGTGTGTGTGTGTGTGTGTGATTCATAGCATGGCAGTGTGTAGTCAGGTTTTTTACACACACACACACACACACACACACACACACACACACACACACACACACACACACACAATATCACACAAACCCCCTATCTCTCTCTCTCTCTCTCTCTCTCTCAGTAAGAGCAAGCCATTGGTCTTATCTCAGATTTTGTCAAACTACAAAGCTACTTTGCTAGCTTTCCTTGGAAATCAGCCCGTCTAGCCGATCTAACAACTATTTCTCCATTTGCCAGTCTATTGTCTAAGAACGGAATGTCATTCATTCCCAAAGACAGTTACCCAACTTCCCTCCCCAGTCAGCCTCTCTGTTAAACCCGACCTGGTTCTCCACCTTGTCTGACTCCTGTCTACTCCTCCAGATTAAAATGGTTGATAATAAACATATTGAGTTTCTTTACGGGATGTGATGGAATGCTGATACTAATGCATCAAAACCCTGTCTGTGTCCCAAAGGGCACCCTATTCCCTATATAGTGTACGACTTTAGACCACCCCATATGGCTCTGGTCAAAAGTAGCTCACTATACAGGGAATAGGGTACCCTTTGGGACACAGACCATATTATACTACTTAGAGGGAGCTAGTGCTACGAGCCAAGTACCTATCTGAGGAATCAGATATTATGGAAATGTGCCTCCTCTTAATCCTCCTCTATCCCCCTTTATGGGCTGCGTGTCAACTCGCACCCTATTCCCTACATAGTGCACTACTTTTGACTAGCACCTTATGATAATGAGGTGTCATTTGGGACACAACCTTAGACAGAGTTCCCTTTCCCCCTGAAGAATCACATATTTGAAAAGGCAGAAACTGTAATGTTGACTCACACAATACAGCAGCTCTCCATTTGGAGAACGACGTAAACCCTGAATCCTATTGTACATCTGATTCTTATATACCCTGTGTGTTTGCTTTTCGGTCCTAAAGCTTGTGTGTGTGTGTGTGTGTGTGTGTGTGTGTGTGTGTGTGTGTGTGTGTGTGTGTGTACGTGCACACTGTAACGGGACTATTGATAACAGTAAACCTTCTGGAATTCTCTCTTCTCCATCCTGAAACCATCTTCTCTTGCAGTCTGAAGCATGATTGAACAGTGCAGCAGAGGTCAAACCCACACGGCTGTTTTTGTTGGTGATGAAGTAGCAGCTATAACTCTGGCTTGACTCATTTGGCCACAGTGGTGGTGTGAGGCTTGGCTCGGCTGCGGCTGCTGCACTGCACATTTGAAAGCTACAGTCCGGGTTTCGTTCTCAGCAATACGGCAGTTTGTAAACGAGGGAGTAATAAAAAAAAATATTTTGGGTTTACGATAGGATAGGGTAGGGTAGATAGGATAGGATAGGGTAGGATAGGGTAGGGTAGGATAGGGTAGGATAGGATAGGGTAGGATAGGATAGGATAAGGTAGGATAGGATAGGGTAGGATAGGATAGGGTAGGATAGGGTAGGGTAGAATGGGATAGGATAGGATGGGGTAGGATAGGATAGGGTAGGATAGGATAGGGTAGGATAGGGTAGGGTAGGATGGGATAGGATAGGATGGGGTAGGATAGGATAGGATAAGGTAGGGTAGTGCAGGTTAGGATAGGGTATGTTAGGGTAGGATAGGGTAGGATATGATAGGATAGGATAGGGTAGGATGGGGTAGGGTAGGATACGATAGGATAGGGTAGGATGGGATAGGGTAGGATGGGATAGGATAGGGTAGGATAAGAAAGGATAGGACAGGATAAGGACAGTTGTGCTATAGGCTCACGACGCAAGTTATATTCTTCAAGAATCAATCTAGAATTGAAAGTGAACTCTAGAACATATTCCTAGATCACAGATTGTAGCTTTAAAGCCAAGCTCATTTTTTTTTCACCCTGAATCAGCTCTGCGTCTCCTGACTGACAGCCAAGAAGTTGAGAAGCATCTGACGTGGCAGCTACAGCTTGTGGTATGTGTGTCTATGTGTGTGCGCGTGTACGTGCAACAGCTACTCTCAGAATAGGAGAACAGTCCAGCTCTCTCTCTTCTGTTCTGACTCACAGTGTAACCAGCGGTACCACCACCACATCTGTAGCTGTGTTACTACGGTTTGGACGGGAACGTGTTTGGAATAAGTGCCCATTTTAGGTGTTTTCTGCCATGAATTTAGCTATTGAATGGGCTGGGCCAGCGGGCCGTAGATGCCCACCCCTGACGTGGGAAGTAGAAAAAAGTGTTTGGAATAAGTACTGTTTTGATCTACTAGTACTGAATTAAATTGAACAGGTTCTAAATCGTCCGTCAGGCTCGGGCACTGTTGGAGAGATGTGATTCCCTCCCCGGAGTCTCCTCTCAGACCCTGGCTGAATCCCAAATGTTAGCCTATTCCCTATATAGTGCGCTACTTTTGATGAGAGACCTATAGACCCTGGTCAAAACTGTGTTTGCATTTATCTGTCTGTTAGCTGTGGTTGTAACAGAGGATGTTATAACAGAAGATGTTGTAACAGAGGATATATCTTTTTTTATTTTACCTTTATTTAACTAGGCAAGTCAGTTAAGAACAAATTCTTATTTTCAATGACGGCTTAGGAACAGTGGGTTAACTGCCTATTCAGGGGCAGAATGACAGATTTGAACTTGCAATCTTGCGGTTACTAGCCCAACGCTCTAACCACTAGGCTACCCTGCCGCCCCAGAGGATGTTGTAACAGAGGATGCTGTAACCGAGGATGCTGTAACAGAGGATGCTGTAACAGAGGATGCTGTAACAGAGGATGCTGTAACCGAGCCACAGAACTTTAGTGGAGTTCTATTTACCATGATTAGGGCCAGTTTTCCTTCAAAACAAACATGACCTTACTAGGAACATCTCTGGTCCCTAACTAAGATTTGTTTGAGTTCAATTTAATTAATCAAGATTGACAAGTGTAACAGTTGGTGGAGGACTAGGGTTTCGATAGGAGGAGAACAGGACAGTTAATCCTAGAGTAGGTGGTGGAGGACAATGCGGCCATCCCTCACAATGAAAAGGGTAATTAAATGTATTCTACGGTGATGACAGACCCATAGCATTACTATCCTATTACATCAACTGACACACTACATCTCAATGGGAGTTATTTACAAAAACAGTTTGTCGTGGCTGGTGATGACCGACTGGTGAAGACAGACTGGTAAAGTAGTATCCTCTTATGAACAGTACAATGCATCATCAACGTGTGTGCGTGTGTGTACGCGCGTGGTGAACTAGGGAGGCTAAAAGGTAGTCTCGCAGCACTTGTCTGTTTGGCACTAGTGCAATAAATGACTGTACTAGTTTGGAGTCTGGTTGAGTCAAGCTGTGTGGGGTGGTCCATGTGAGAGAGAAAAGAGGGAAAGAGAGAGAAGGGGAACAGAGGGGAGAAAGAGAGACCGAGATGACAAGAGAGTGTAAGGGTTACAGAGAGAGAAATAAAGATAGCTGTCGAGAGAGAGAGAGAGAGAGAGAGAGAGAGAGAGAGAGAGAGAGAGAGACTGCAGACCAGAGTGACAGAGCGAGGAAAGGGTGGTGGAATTAGGGAAGAGTGCTGGTGTTGGGGTTGGTGGGGTACAGAATGAATGTGTGAGTTGGGCTGGTGGGATGGTTGTGAGACATTTGCATAAAGGGTGAGGGCATCGTGCCCGGCGGTGGGGAAGGGTTGGCACCTCGCCTCACCAACTGGCAGAGGGAGGACTGAGGAGGAATAAAAGAGAGAGAATTACAGAAACCGAGAAAGGGAGAGGGAGTAAGAGAGAGTGAAGGGGAGAGAGAGTGATAGATAGGGAATGATAGATATGGAGAGGGAGTGATAGAGAGGGTGATAGATAGATAGGGAGAGAGTGATAGATAGATAGATAGATAGATAGATAGATAGATAGATAGATAGATAGATAGATAGATAGATAGATAGATAGATAGATAGATAGATAGATACAAATGAAGAGAGAGTGATAGATAGAAAGGAAGAGAGAGCGTGATGGAGAGAAAGGGAGAGAGAGAGTGATAGAGAGAAAGGGAGAGAGTGTGATTGATAGAGAGAGAGAGTGATAGAGAGAAAGGGAGAGAGTGATAGAGGGAAAGGGAGAGAGAGGAGGGAACTCACTCAATAGAGTGAGTTCCCACTCAATCTCTTGTTTCAGGGAGAGCTGTTGACAGAGCAGGAGAGGGGGGAGGAGGGGAGGCGAGAGGAGAGGAGGGGAGGAAAGGGGAGAGGGGAGGCGAGCAGAGAGGAGAGCAGGGGAGAGGAGAGGAGGGAAGGGGACGAGAGAGGAGGGAAGGGGATATATGGTTTGATTATCTGCTTCATTCCTGCTGTACTCCACCAACACTCATCCAAGGTTTATATTAAGTCCCTGCAGCTGTACTGTGGTCAAGCTGTTATTGGAATATGATATATACTGTATATGAACTTAAGTGTGTGTGTATGTGTGTGTCATGTGTGTCAGACAGTGTCCATGACACAAATACACACTCAGGTTCAGAGTGTGAGACAGTCCCCCCCTCTCGTTTAGCTGGAAAACAGTCTGTCTGTCCCCCCTACACACATGCACACACACACACACACACACACACGCACACACACACACCCTGCCCTCCCCTCTGAGTGTCAAGCACTGCCCACTTGACCTTTTCAGGAATGGCCGCCCTTGTGGACTGCTGGGGGGAATGCTGTGCATTCACTTTTAATGGAGCCGACCAGCTGTGGGGCAGACAGAGAATACCTAGTGCCGCCCCGGGGGCAAGTAGTACTATTATAATGGACAGGGGACTTAGTGACATATCTGATCCGCTTAGCTGCTTCTCCCTGCTCTGCACTGAAATATACACTCCTAATAATGTCATGTAGCACTGAATGCACAAATTAATAAAAAGTGAATGAATCAATGAATGGCTGAATCAATGAGTTATGAATTCGTTATTTCGCATTCCAATAGACACAATGAATCCTCTCAGTAATGTTAGGCTGCTGTATCAATTGTCAATATTGTGATATTGTAGTCCTCTTATTACCAGGCAGGAAATTGTTAGAATATGACTGGGCCATTGTCTGGACGAGGCCTCCTGCCATGTATTCTGGGATTTGCAGTCTATGGCTGGAAGAGGCTCCGATCCGGGCAGGGCCCTGTGCGTCTGGATTCGTTTATAGCACAAATACACTCAGGGCCTCACACACACACACACACACACACACACACACACACATACACTCACTCCCTCGCCACGGAAATGGTTCCAGACTTTCACACATAGTAATGAGTCCGTGTGTAAACAGGGATAATTACAAACGATGCACAGACACACATTAATCATCATTCTAACTGCCTCACTAACGAGAAAAGAAAGAAATAAAGAAAAGGAAATGAAAGGAAGGAAGGAAGGAAGGAAGGAAGGAAGGAAGGAAGGAAGGAAGGAAGGAAGGACAGACAGAGTTTCTTCTCATTTTCTCAGGGAGTTATGTTAACTTCAGGCTGGGGCAGACTAGGCTGGGGCAGACTAAAAGTGGTTGCAGTTACACTGATTCAAGTGCATGGCACCAAATTGGTACTATACTGGATTTTGGCAGTGAATGCAGGTTGAGAGGATAAGGGGATGTATAGAGAGAGAGAGCGAGAGAGACCCTTGTGTTTTATTATGCAGTGGAGTGTGAGGAAGTGTGTGTTTGTGAGGGAGAGAGCGAGCGAGCGAGAGAGAACGTGTGTTTGTGAGGAAGAAGAGACACTATTGTAACCTGTATTTTTAAACCCTATGGTTTATACACAGTTGCAAACGCTGGTCTGCTGCAACTGCAGTGCGGCTCTGCTGTCCTGCGCACCTTGCTTTTCCTCCTTTCCCCGTGGGAAGAAAACATGGAAACTTGGCTGTAGCTATAAGAACACATTTTTTCCCCTTTTTCTTTTAATACAGAGCAGCCTAAATGGCAGAATGCTCCATACTAATGCAGATATTCCTGCCCTGTACAAAGTTTAGGAGGGAAGTGAAGAAGTTTGCATTGGATCTTCTAGGCAAAGCACAGGCCCTTTTAACAACTTCATGACTCATAGTAATTCCGCAATCTATTCTAGAACACCGGAACTTGAATACAGAACACCCTAGAAAGTAAGCAGCAACACACACACACACACACACACACACACACACACACGAGCATTTGACGTGGAAAATATCCCTCTGTGCCGTGGTCCAAATCCCTCGCACTCTTTCCCTTACATCATCGCAGTACCTGTCAATATGTGATTTTACTGAGCAGATGTCGAACGTTGTCCTCCCAATTTCAACTGTGACACGTCCGTCCTCGCGCTCTCCAGTGACTTTGTGTTTTATGGGAGAGCAAGAGAATACGTGCAGTTCTCCGGTATTCGGTGTCACTCACCAGTCATTGCTTCACCATCTTGAATGAACCTTATACTAAAATAGAATGAAGTAGTCATACGTTCCAATCGCATTTTTAACTAATTCGATTTCCTTCCACAACTTGACCTTAGCCATATATATATATTTTTTTTACATCATATCCCTATTTATAAGTAGGCCTAATACGGAAATAATAATCTAGTCCATCGACACGATAGTTGAATTGTGTTATTTGTATTGCATCCCTAAAATGCATTTCTAGAACTTTTACTATGAAAAATAAGAAACATGACTATAGAAGCAGTGATATGTGAATAGCAATGGATTGATGTGTTTTTATACCTGATAATATGTTCTGCATGATATGACTATGTTTGAGCAAGGCATTTGAGTAAAGAAACATCATTTTATTATTCCCAAATATTATAATTAGCTTATACAAATATGCTGGTGGTTAATTCGTTTTTTCTACTGTACATTTTGTATTTTAGAAGAAAATATAATTTTTCCCTATACTCAACTGCTAAACCTAATAAAAGGCCTATGTTATTTACAGGAAAAAACGTTTAGGTTACCAAACTGTCTAAACAATAAATTTAAATTCAACTTAATTGCTCTCTCTTTAAAAAAAAAAACTATTTTAGAAAATGAATGAATGAGCTTTTATATTGCATTTCATTGTTTATAACTGAATTTACCAAAATTGGCCAACAGTAGAAATAGAGGATTGCACTATTGTCCTGTAAATCAGAAGCATGTTTCTGAGTAAATGTACCTTCCTAGTGATTCAGGCTATAAGGTGAAGTGCACGAAAATGAAACATCATTTAATCAACTTGATCATTTGATTTCGGATCTACAAGTCTTTTTTAGCTGACGTTCCACTCATGTCTTTGGTAAATGACCAAGGAGTGGAATGGAATTGCTCAACAGAGATGGCAACCAGGTTCAAATGAAATGGCAAAGCATGCACAAGAAATGATGACGTTTGTTTATTAGTTGCACGTATCAGTTGTTAAATCTCAATATGTAGCAGAATTTGTCAAAATGTAATGTATTTATTTAGTCATTTCAAGCGGTAAAGAAACATTGAATATATAATTGGGGTGTATTCATGGTTCATTTATCTATGTAGGATTATTTTGATGTTATTACATGATGCGTCTCTACTCGTTTAAGGCCATACTAGAACAAAACAGAAGATTCTAGTAACTTACAAATAGGCTCCATCCGTAGGCCCACATAACCTACAGATAATGTATGAAAATAGACAATTTCTTTATTCATCTTATTCCGAAAAATTATTTGTAGTCAATCTTTATCATTTGGATTATTATATGGGGTTGATAGTTAAAATTGTTAGAAACCATTAGGTCCATGTAGGTCTGCAGATGGGCCTATTCAGAGTAAAAACCTGGAAGCAAAATGATATGTAGTGTAACATTGGCTCTATAGATAACACACACTGGGTATATTTATGTTTATGAATAGTAAAATGTTCAATTTTCGTGTGAGAAAAAGCTGACGAATTTGGCTGCAAGTATTGCTGCTTTTGGTTGAGCCTCGCGCCTAACGCGGAGTTTCCCGCCACTTGGATCTGTTTTTACTGAGATGAAGTGCGAGGAGGTTTGTTCCTATTATAACAGTCTATATGATGTGAGGCAAATATAACAAGAGAGGAGGTTTGTTCCTATTATAACAGTCTATATGATGTGAGGCAAATATAACAAGAGAGGAGGTTTGTTCCTATTATAACAGTCTATATGATGTGAGGCAAATATAACAAGAGAGGAGGTTTGTTCCTATTATAACAGTCTATATGATGTGAGTCAAATATAACAAGAGAGGTTTGTTCCTATTATAACAGTCTATATAATGTGAGTCAAATATAACAAGAGAGGAGGTTTGTTCCCATTTTAACAGTCTATATGATGTAAGTCAAATATAAAAAGAGAGAAGAGAAGTTCAGAGATGCCGCGGTCGTCTAAAGTGGTTCTACAGAAACACAGAAAGCGGCTATAGCAGAACATGTTTTCTGGAAGAGATTACAATTTACTGGTCCCCACAGCAAGCAGTTATTTTCCCCCTCGGCAACGCTTTTATTTTTATTTTCTGCCGGTTGTAAATCTTGGCAATGCAAATATAGCCTACATTTGTGCTGAGTGCTGTTTTCATCCAACGTTAGGCTACCTGCTCAGTCCTTGGCTATTGAAAGAAAGAGACTCGTTTTGGCAGGCTTCGCCAGTAGGCTACGTGTTCCTTTCAAGATAAAGAGATAGGCTATTTGAATGTTTAGGTAGAATGTTTAGGCAGACTATCTACATTTAAAGGTTTATTTCTAGTACTTGCCTTTATAGCTTTAATTTAACGGGGACTTGTTTATGGTTTTTTCTGGACTGCTAGTGCTACCTTTCGGCTTAATGTAATGCCTAATTGGTTCAGGCCTACAAAGGAAAGCTTTCTATTCAATATCACTTCTATGTCACTTCTAGATTATATATGAAGTAGAAAAACGTTTTGTAGACCTTAAATTAATTTATAATTCAATAGTATCAAACGTAGAGAGAAGGCTTTGAATTCCCTCATATGGAATGTTAGGCCTTTCCTATTTCTCATGTGTGAGTGCCATCCACTCAGTTTGTTCAGAGGCCTTCTGATATCCTCAATAGGCCTACCGTCCTATAAAATGTTGGCCTATAGGCTATATAAACGTGTTTTGCTGGTAGGCCTATATGACAGGGTTGTTGCGGATTCTTTATAAGCAATTCGAAATAAAAATGCAACAATGGAACTGTGTGTGTTACACACCATAATGCCTCGGGTAACGTTCTCGTTCTTTTCCCTTTGTCTGCCTTTTTGGCAGTTGTTTCACTCTGTACACAACTCCAAGGATTTTCCCGCGGTTTGTCCATTCGATGGATTTGTCCATTCATATATATATATATATATATATATATATATATATATATATATATATATATATATATACACTCATTGGTAAAACTATAGGCAGCTTTCCCAGTTCCAAACACTCGTTTTTTCCCCATCTCTCCCTCTTCACTTGCTCTCTTTTTCGTTTGTGAGAAACGAAAGCGCAGGAGATCCTCTGTGCAGCCTCGCGAACAAAGGTCACCGTTTAGAGAGAGAGAGTGGAACGCGGAGATAAGATGAGCTCTCTCTCTCTCTCTCTCTCTCTATCTCTCTCTCTCTCTCTCTCTCTCTCTCTCTCTCTCTCTCTCTCTCTCTCTCTCTCTCTCTCTCTCAAAACAACCCAAAACACGATTGTAGAACAGGAGATACCAGTAGATATACCGTTGGCCCGCGGCAAGAGGCCCATGGCAGGCGGCCGTTGGCGACAGACACACACTCACCGACCGCCTGCGGAGCGAGCGCATGTAATGGCCAAATGCATCCAACATATCCACTATAACTAGGCATGTCTCTCCTATTTAAAAGCAAGAAATACGTTTTGAAAAATGATATTAACTGCCACATAATAAATGGTAGGGTGCCACAGACTGGTGTCCTGGCCAAAATAATAAAAGTTCTGCATTTGGCTAATTATATTAAACACGTGTAGGTCATGTTTATTCGTATCTACAGTGGTCCGGCGCTATATAATAGGCATAATTTAAGATTAATCTGGGAACGAAAGCTTCAGCTGTTAAACGCGTGGCTTTATTGAGGTATTTTGGATTTTATCAAATAAATCTCAGACACAAAATAGTCCAATCAAATCAGTGTTGGCGTCATGTCGATTGATTCACATAAATATATATATATGAAAAATGTGAGCTTGCTTGAACCCTCTTTACTTTGCCTCATCAGATTTATGGAAATGTTATTGCCAGTCTGTGATAGAATATTTTGCATGAATAGTGTAAAAATAGAATCTTGTGCTATCTTATATTATGCAGAACCATAGAGAGCTTTCATTCATTTACTTGACGATATTTTCTGTTTGTTTTTGTTCCAGTCTGGTTGTGGTTGCAGCATCATTATATGACACTTGTGACAATATGGGTGATATTTATGACAATATCGATACTTGAGGCAATAGTAGCCTATGGGTTGTAAAGTAGCCATCTCTCCCCATCACTTTGTATTATACAATATGCTTAACGCTCACTTAAGAGATGGTATGGATCCCCTCTCTGGTTCCTTATTCTCTCTCTCCAACTCTCTCTCTCTCTCTCTCTCTCTCTCTCTCCTCTCATCTTGTTATTTCTCCCAAATTCCCCTCTCTGTAACTTCTCTTCCCCACATTTGGTGCTCTGCCCCACATTTTGTGCCCACAGAGTTACTGTGTTGTCTCTCCTTCCCACATTCGGTGCCCGCCTATGTATTAGCATGTTCGTCAACCAGTGCCCGTCCAGCCCAGCCTGTCCAGATTGGGTCTTTGCTCAGTACCACCATCCAGCACAATGCAGCCAGACACCCGGCTAGCCAGGCCGTGGCTTCGCTGTCAGGCAGAGGCAGAGAGAGCAAGCTGGGCTAGATGGCCGTGTAGATCTGATGGCCCTGGGCTGGAACCAGAGGATTCTTGGTCTTTGTAGGGATGTTCAGAGAGTGGCCATCGGGCCAGAATCAAATAGTTCTACTTCCATGCCAGAGGACCTACATGATGCTCCCATTTTGCCCATTTTTGACACAATCTCTGTCATTTCCTCCTGGCCCGAATTTACTTATTTTTTTTCACATCACTTAGATTTGTGATTTTGTGTGTGTGTGTGAGCAATTATACCATCATGGGATGGCTGTGAGAATGTTATATTTAGCATAATTATCCTCTTTGTTTTCCCCTCAGAAATGCTGTATATACAATATATATATATATATATATATATATATATATATATATAGTCCTATTTCCTGAACACTTGTCCCATAGTGGGTACACTCCTTCCTTCCTCACTAGGGTCAGACAGCCAATGAGAGCAAGTAAAGTGGTAGCCAGGGTGATGCAGTCAGTCGCCAACTCCCTGCTGTTCAACCTGCCTGATGTTTCATATGTCCTGTACGTCATTGGAGGGAAATGCATTACGTCCAACGTTACATGTTGGAGTATGAAAATAAAGCAATAGAAATGTCATGTTTTTATATATTACAAAGAAAGGGGCGATGTGTATTTTCGGAGGCACAGACAGGCGATACACCTTTGTGACTTGCAGTGAACAGATCCTTTGTAAGGTCTCCCATATCTGCATGCCCTGCATTCGTAAACAGCGTATAGGCTGCATTTACATTTACAGAGACACGGTCCAGTCCGTAGCGGACCGGTTCGGTTCCCAAGTTTCCATTGTCCACTGACTGAACCCCTCTCATTGGAATGCTCTCTACATTTGTAACAGAAACCTTTAATGTGTGTTGAACACACTGTTGTCAAGCACGCGACTGCTAAAAAGGGCCATTTTGGAATTGGAATGAATGTGAGCGAACGAATAGAAAAAGGTCCAGTTTGGAACAAATGCGAGAGAGTGATTTAAAACAGAGTGAGTGTTTTTGGATAGAAGATGGATGGATGGATTTTTTTGGGGGGGGAAGGGGGGAACGGAATGGTTGTTCTTCTCCTCTTTTCCCCCTCTCGCTCTCTTTGTTTGTGTGGTAAATCCAGGAGCAGCTGCTTGGTTTGAGGGTCTAGTGGGATTTTGGGGCTGCTCTTTCTCATGGCATCCTGTGCCAAGGTGGTGAAACACGAGCAGAGAGCGGAGGAGAGAGAGAAAGAGGGGGAGAGAGGGGAGGGAAGGATTGGCTCTGGGCGGGTGCACTGGGAGAGGGTGTCTGCGTCCCAAATGGCACCCTATTCCCTGTTTACTGCACTACTTTTGCTCGGGGACCATAGGGCTCTGGTCAAAAGTAGTGCACTATATAGGGAATAGAGGGTGCCATTTGGGAGACAACCAGAGAGATCGTGCTGGTTTGATGAGATGGTGGTGACCATGCTGGTGATGGAAGACAAGGATGGGTGAGGAAGGGGGGCGGGTAGGTGGAGTAGAGGCGGCCAGTGCTGTCTGGATTGGTGCATGTAAAATGAATATCCACTGGACTTTGCCTTTCCACTAGATTGGACTTGTCTATTTGGCTAATGACATGCCTTCTGTCTGCTCCACACACAATCCCCCTCTCCCTCCCTTCCTCCCTCCTGCTCGCTCCCTCTCTCTCTCTCTTGCGCGCTCCCTTGCTCTTTATCTCTCTCCACTCTCTCCACTACCAGCCACCAACCCTACCTCCCCCTCCTCCCTCCCTCCTCTTTGCCATATCTCTGTCTCCCCTCCCTTTCAGTCGCTCGGAGCGTGCGTATTGGCTGAGGCTGAGCAGCTCTCTGTGCCAAGTAGGTGGGCCTTGTGCGCGTTGGCACAGACTCAGTCAATGGTTAGAGAAGCAAAGTGGAGAGGAACAGAGAGAAAGAGAGAGACAGTTGGAGAGAAAGAGGGGGGAAAAGACAGAAGACTGCAGCCCGGGTTTGCCAGCGGTCGTACACTCTTCCAACATTGATTCGAGTCCTCTTGTTTTTTTTATCTTCTTCTCCTCCGTCCTGCTCCCCCCCCCCCCTTCTTCCGACTCTGTGTCTCTCTCTATCCGTGAGTCGTAGTTAGCCTACAGATCTGACCCAGTACCACCATACTGCTGCTTTGCCAAAGCATTTTTGTTTTGTTTTTGGCCCCCAAAATGTTTTTCCTTTTTTGAAAGCGAACAAAGAAGCGGTTTCATTTAACATTTTTAAACTCATCTCATCGCTTTATTTAAATTGTATTAAGTTTTATTACACGCATACAACCGTTGTTTTTGTTCTTTAATTCACTTTTTAACTTTCCCTCCACTCTCTCTCTCTCTCTCTCTCTCTCCGGTGTTGTTGAACACCACCTGGTTTAGCAGCTCTTCTGCCACAGTACCTCCTGTGTTTCTGTGCTGGTACTACACCATCAACACCCCCTCCTTCGCCTCTCCTTCATTCTTGACTTTGTTTTTCTTCTTCTTGCATTTATTGGACAATTTCTGCAGCTTTCCTCCGTTTTTTTCCTCCCTCCCGCCTTTCTTCTTCATTTGTC
>NC_048577.1:12991719-13024219 GCF_013265735.2 Oncorhynchus mykiss | reverse complement strand
ACGTCGACAACAACGTCTTGTGTTTTGTTTACGACGGAAAGGAAGAAACAAGGGCGGGAAAACGCGACCACGGTGAAACTCTGCTCTGAGCTGCATCGCCATGTCGAGTGTCCTCTCAGCACAGCCAGCCAGCTCTGGTGCTGTTCTGTTAAGAGCAACACCGACTGTATAGCACAACAAACCAACGCTCCCTATTCACTAGCATCACAATAAAGCCACCTTCCCTCGGCGTTACAAACTGCTGCGGGAGAACCAACCAGAAATCAGACGGCTAAACAAGCAATGTGATTGACATGGTCGGAGGAGGGAATAGAGGAGAGAAGAGGACTGCAGACAAGGGTCAAGGCTCTGTCGGAAGTGGCCCGGAAGTGATAAATGTCTGCCAACAGTGAACCCTGTCTGCGACTTAGACATACCGAGAGAGAGAGACACACACACACACACACACACACACACACACACACACACACACACACACACACACACACACACACACACACACACACACACACACACACACACACACAATGAATTTCAGATCAATGGATTGTCATCCTATAGCTCCTCCTCATGTAACCTAGATGTTTTTCCAGGTTGATCTGTTTGACTTAAATCAGTCTTTTCAAGACGGTTGGAAAAAACCTTTTATTCTAGAAGCCCGTGTTGTCAGTTCCAGTGTGTGTTCTCTTTAGAGTGCTAGTCATACTTTGGAACCATACCTCAGACTATAAGAACTGTATGATCATGAGAAGATGTTTCCAATGCGCAGCACCACAATACATTTCAAGTCTCTCTGAAGGAGGTGTGAAAAGTAAAAGTGTTGCCATTTTCTTTGTCATGACCTCTCTCTATTGAGTGTGGTTGTGAAGCACATGGTACCAGACAGCAGACACCGCTCCGTACGGATAGTAGTAATGCCTTGGACGGGAAGAGTGTGTGTGTGTGTTGTCTGGTGCCAGGAATCAGACATCACTCTGTCCCGTCCAGGATCATAGTAATAATGGCTTGGATGGCAGTGTGAGAAAACTCCAGAAAATCTGTAACTCTCCCTCCCTGCATTGATTCCTCGCTCTCTCCGTCCGTTTCGAAAAACTGACCACAGGAAGGATTTTCAAATAAAAAGTGGTATTTGGTCTCATCAAAAACGCCCAAACGCTCAAAATGTTTGATTTATGAAGGGACGAGTTTGTGTTTCTGAGATGGGAAAAGTGTGTTTGTGTGTGTGTTAGCGTGTGTCTGTGTGTGTTAATGTGTGTATGTGTGTGTTAGTGTGTGTCTCTCCTCTTCCTGACAGCTCAGTTCTGTGGCTAGACTTGATGAACGATCCTGGACGTGTTAATGTTTTGACGAGGTCCAAAACCCAACCCAGCCAGTTGATTGATTCACCAGGTTCCTGCGGTTCCGTTCGGTTCCCGCCAGTTCTCCGTTCTCCTTGTTATTTTTCCCATGAAGATAATCTGTTGTTAATTACTTCCTGAATCCCTGACCAACCCGTCGCGTCTCGTATGAATGACATCAGGAGGGGCAAGTGTTTAGGTCGGCATTGGTGAAGTACCGTCTGGTTTTATTGGTGTTTCATGACATAAAAAATACGAGGCGATAAGGAAGGACAGAGAAGGGACAAAATAAGGGAGATAAGGGAGGACAGAGAAGGGGGAGTGAGACGGCCTCATTGCCATTGAGGAGATCTATTGTGTTCAGTGGGAATAAGGCCCAGTAGAAGCAATCTTCCCATGCAGAGCTGGTTTGGCAATGAGCGCCCTCAATCCACCGCTGACTGACTGAGGCCCTGTGTTGTCTTCAGCTGGACATGCAGGATGAACAGAGAGCCATGTCGCAAGGACAGTAGGGACATGCTGTCACACCAACACCAATATGAAAGTAGAGTCCGAGCAGAGGAGGGTGAAGAGAGGAAGACGCCTCGCTGTTTAACAGAGACTGTTCTCATCTTTGGAATAAAGTGTGTTTCGGAAGGTCCACTAACAGAACCGGGCCAGCCAAAAGCCACCGTCGCTAAGACACACAACCCCTTGCTGAGTGTGACAGACATAAACCAGGCCAACACGGTCGGCAGGAACCCGGACTCCATTAATCCAACAGAACATAATTACAGAGACTCCAGACAGAGATTTGGAATGACTGTGTTGAGTCAACATTTGCTTTTCACTCAAAGTCAAAAGTTGTGTTTTGGTGTCCCAATAACGTTGGCTTTTGGTTGGTCTCCCCTGTTAAATGACTGACCAGTATCATTTTTTGTTTGTTATTGCTCTGTTGGGATGCGGTTCCCTTCACGGCTTCTCTTTGTTCTAGAAACAGAATTTGGGCTCTTTGGGTTTTACATAACGACCATAAGCCTCCTTCTCTTTGTCTGGATCGGAGGGAAAAAACATATCTGTCTATCTAGATACCCACTTCCCCGTCGTTGTGTGATGGACTGTGAGTGAGTGAGTGAGTGAGGAGTTAGAGTGTTGGAGATGTCTGGCTGGTAAACAGATTATTCCAGTGAAATCGGGGGCTTCGGAATCGTGACGGAACTGAGAGACAAACGAAGCCGTTTTTTTGAACCCGTTTGGCCATTCCTCTGGTCTTATCTCCTTTCTTTATAATTACTCTCCCTTTCTCTCTCTCTCTCTCTCTCGCTCTCTCTCTCTCGCTCTCTCTCGCAAGTCCAAAGAAATGTAGAGTGTTTAGAGAAATTGAGAAGGGCATTTGTTTTGAAGAAAGAACTCAAAACAGCCTTCTTTATTCCTTGGATACAGTTTGTTTTGAAACCCACTTTCCCTGTTAATCCGTTCAGAATCAACTGCGGACCGACAGCTTTTCTGGCCCCAAAATCTTCTAGAAATTCACAAAAGGAAAAGACGGATCTTATTTCAGTTCGTGTCTGAGAATAAATGGCTGCACATGTTTTCTACATGACTAAATACCCACTTACCTTTTCATTGGTGTGTTATTCACAGTCTAATAAAACATGTATCATTGTGAGTTATGGATACAGTTGGTTACCTTGTTAGTATCGTAATTTATATTTCCTCAACGTTGAGGTTACATAAATCTGCTTTCTCTGGGAACGGGAGCTGGATAATAGATTTCCCACATTTTAAACTATAAATAGACTTACATTCACTTTAAATTCATAGATAATTTCACTTTATGAATATATACATTTGTGGGGTTATGTACTATAGAAATAATGAGAGTTAGTCAATTTGCAATAGAATTAATATGAATGTGGTTCTATCATTCCCAGAGACAGAAAGTGTGTTTGTACAGTATTGTAGTTACTGGCTGATGGCGACTGGTCAGGCATTTTTAGGTGAACACTTTATTAGGTTTGAACAAATTAACGACTGTTAAATTCAAATGAGTGTAGTAGGCTTGCTACTTACCTAAGCATTATTTTCTTCCGCTGACTAGGCCCTTTTGGGTTTTATTTGGAAAAATATTGAGTAAGGGAGAGAGAGGGAGAGAGAGAACAAGAGAAAGAACGAGAGAAAATGATCAAGAAAAAAAAGAGGTGTTCCTAATTGAGAGAATGGAAGAGTGAGAAACAATGAGAGAGAAAAAATAAAATGATGAGATAGAGAAAATGAAGAGGTAATTGAAGGAGAGTAAACAAACAGAGTGAGAGGGTGGTATCGTGATGGCCTGTATTAATAATGTGTCTTCTCAGTGCCTGGTCTCTTTTCAGGCTTTTGTACCAGAGCCAAGCATGAAATGTGTCCAGTCCCCAAAACCATATACCCTCACAGAAGGGTTCCCTCGACCTCTGAGACAGAAGGAGGGAATGGAGGGATACTAACTGAGTGGAGAGCAGAGTGCCTTGCTCAGTCCCAGCCGGGAGAGCATGTTGAGGGTGTTGGGCCAGGGAACATGGCCTATTCGGCGGGTTCATCTTTGGCAGTCCCCCTGTTCCCCAATACTGCCGCTTAGCTAGCTACTCACACAGCTTGGCTAAGGCTAACACTGCTAGCTACTATAACATTAGGTTTTCTATGGTGATGCTACACAATACCGAATCAGATCCACAAGTGGATATTATCACACATTTCTTTTGTTGCAAATCAGAAAAACAATAGAACATATTCCATATTTCTTTTGATTTCTTTTTAAATTTCCTGTCAATAAAACAGTATATTGACAGATATATCGGTAATGGTGAGTATTGCCCACCAAAAGATCTGAATCGGTATCGGACACGGAAAAAACCATAACGGTCGGCCTCCAGTTTTTACCTGAACGAAAAGAGAGAAAACGAAAGAAAAAAAAGCACCTTTTTATTTGTGGATGAAAGAATGAAGACTCGTGATGGATGTAGTCTTAATTCGGGGAGGGAGGATTGGGGGGATGTCTAGTGGTGAGAAGTGAGAGGAATACTAGTGGTGAGAAGTGAGAGGAATACTAGTGGTGAGAAGTGAGAGGAATACTAGTGGTGAGAAGGGAGAGGAATACTAGTGGTGAGAAGAGAGAGGAATACTAGTGGTGAGAAGAGAGAGGAATACTAGTGGTGAGAAGTGAGAGGAATACTAGTGGTGAGAAGAGAGAGGAATACTAGTGGTGAGAAGAGAGAGGAATACTAGTGGTGAGAAGAGAGAGGAATACTAGTGGTGAGAAGAGAGAGGAATACTAGTGGTGAGAAGTGAGAGGAATACTAGTGGTGAGAAGAGAGAGGAATACTAGTGGTGAGAAGTGAGAGGAATACTAGTGGTGAGAAGTGAGAGGAATACTAGTGGTGAGAAGTGAGAGGAATACTAGTGGTGGGAAGTGAGAGGAATACTAGTGGTGAGAAGGGAGAGGAATACTAGTGGTGAGAAGTGAGAGGAATACTAGTGGTGAGAAGTGAGAGGAATACTAGTGGTGAGAAGAGAGAGGAATACTAGTGGTGAGAAGAGAGAGGAATACTAGTGGTGAGAAGTGAGAGGAATACTAGTGGTGAGAAGAGAGAGGAATACTAGTGGTGAGAAGAGAGAGGAATACTAGTGGTGAGAAGAGAGAGGAATACTAGTGGTGAGAAGAGAGAGGAATACTAGTGGTGAGAAGTGAGAGGAATACTAGTGGTGGGAAGTGAGAGGAATACTAGTGGTGAGAAGGGAGAGGAATACTAGTGGTGAGAAGTGAGAGGAATACTAGTGGTGAGAAGTGAGAGGAATACTAGTGGTGAGAAGTGAGAGGAATACTAGTGGTGAGAAGAGAGAGGAATACTAGTGGTGAGAAGTGAGAGGAATACTAGTGGTGAGAAGTGAGAGGAATACTAGTGGTGAGAAGAGAGAGGAATACTAGTGGTGAGAAGTGAGAGGAATACTAGTGGTGAGAAGTGAGAGGAATACTAGTGGTGGGAAGTGAGAGGAATACTAGTGGTGAGAAGGGAGAGGAATACTAGTGGTGAGAAGTGAGAGGAATACTAGTGGTGAGAAGAGAGAGGAATACTAGTGGTGAGAAGAGAGAGGAATACTAGTGGTGAGAAGAGAGAGGAATACTAGTGGTGAGAAGAGAGAGGAATACTAGTGGTGAGAAGAGAGAGGAATACTAGTGGTGAGAAGTGAGAGGAATACTAGTGGTGAGAAGAGAGAGGAATACTAGTGGTGAGAAGAGAGAGGAATACTAGTGGTGAGAAGGGAGAGGAATACTAGTGGTGAGAAGTGAGAGGAATACTAGTGGTGAGAAGGGAGAGGAATACTAGTGGTGAGAAGAGAGAGGAATACTAGTGGTGAGAAGTGAGAGGAATACTAGTGGTGAGAAGTGAGAGGAATACTAGTGGTGAGAAGGGAGAGGAATACTAGTGGTGAGAAGAGAGAGGAATACTAGTGGTGAGAAGTGAGAGGAATACCAGTGGTGAGAAGAGAGAGGAATACTAGTGGTGAGAAGTGAGAGGAATACTAGTGGTGAGAAGTGAGAGGAATACTAGTGGTGAGAAGTGAGAGGAATACTAGTGGTGAGAAGGGAGAGGAATACTAGTGGTGAGAAGAGAGAGGAATACTAGTGGTGAGAAGTGAGAGGAATACTAGTGGTGAGAAGTGAGAGGAATACTAGTGGTGAGAAGTGAGAGGAATACTAGTGGTGAGAAGTGAGAGGAATACTAGTGGTGAGAAGTGAGAGGAATACTAGTGGTGAGAAGAGAGAGGAATACTAGTGGTGAGAAGTGAGAGGAATACTAGTGGTGAGAAGTGAGAGGAATACTAGTGGTGAGAAGTGAGAGGAATACTAGTGGTGAGAAGTGAGAGGAATACTAGTGGTGAGAAGTGAGAGGAATACTAGTGGTGAGAAGGGAGAGGAATACTAGTGGTGAGAAGTGAGAGGAATACTAGTGGTGAGAAGGGAGAGGAATACTAGTGGTGAGAAGTGAGAGGAATACTAGTGGTGAGAAGTGAGAGGAATACTAGTGGTGAGAAGTGAGAGGAATACTAGTGGTGAGAAGAGAGAGGAATACTAGTGGTGAGAAGTGAGAGGAATACTAGTGGTGAGAAGAGAGAGGAATACTAGTGGTGAGAAGTGAGAGGAATACTAGTGGTGAGAAGAGAGAGGAATACTAGTGGTGAGAAGTGAGAGGAATACTAGTGGTGAGAAGTGAGAGGAATACTAGTGGTGAGAAGTGAGAGGAATACTAGTGGTGAGAAGAGAGAGGAATACTAGTGGTGAGAAGTGAGAGGAATACTAGTGGTGAGAAGAGAGAGGAATACTAGTGGTGAGAAGTGAGAGGAATACTAGTGGTGAGAAGAGAGAGGAATACTAGTGGTGAGAAGAGAGAGGAATACTAGTGGTGAGAAGTGAGAGGAATACTAGTGGTGGGAAGTGAGAAGAATACTAGTGGTGAGAAGAGAGAGGAATACTAGTGGTGAGAAGTGAGAGGAATACTAGTGGTGAGAAGTGAGAGGAATACTAGTGGTGAGAAGAGAGAGGAATACTAGTGGTGAGAAGTGAGAGGAATACTAGTGGTGAGAAGAGAGAGGAATACTAGTGGTGAGAAGTGAGAGGAATACTAGTGGTGAGAAGAGAGAGGAATACTAGTGGTGAGAAGAGAGAGGAATACTAGTGGTGAGAAGTGAGAGGAATACTAGTGGTGAGAAGTGAGAGGAATACTAGTGGTGAGAAGAGAGAGGAATACTAGTGGTGAGAAGGGAGAGGAATACTAGTGGTGAGAAGTGAGAGGAATACTAGTGGTGAGAAGAGAGAGGAATACTAGTGGTGAGAAGTGAGAGGAATACTAGTGGTGAGAAGAGAGAGGAATACTAGTGGTGAGAAGTGAGAGGAATACTAGTGGTGAGAAGAGAGAGGAATACTAGTGGTGAGAAGAGAGAGGAATACTAGTGGTGAGAAGTGAGAGGAATACTAGTGGTGAGAAGAGAGAGGAATACTAGCGGTGAGAAGTGAGAGGAATACTAGTGGTGAGAAGTGAGAGGAATACTAGTGGTGAGAAGTGAGAGGAATACTAGTGGTGAGAAGTGAGAGGAATACTAGTGGTGAGAAGTGAGAGGAATACTAGTGGTGAGAAGAGAGAGGAATACTAGTGGTGAGAAGAGAGAGGAATACTAGTGGTGAGAAGAGAGAGGAATACTAGTGGTGAGAAGTGAGAGGAATACTAGTGGTGGGAAGTGAGAGGAATACTAGTGGTGAGAAGAGAGAGGAATACTAGTGGTGAGAAGTGAGAGGAATACTAGTGGTGAGAAGAGAGAGGAATACTAGTGGTGAGAAGTGAGAGGAATACTAGTGGTGAGAAGTGAGAGGAATACTAGTGGTGAGAAGTGAGAGGAATACTAGTGGTGAGAAGAGAGAGGAATACTAGCGGTGAGAAGTGAGAGGAATACTAGTGGTGAGAAGAGAGAGGAATACTAGTGGTGAGAAGAGAGAGGAATACTAGTGGTGAGAAGTGAGAGGAATACTAGTGGTGAGAAGAGAGAGGAATACTAGTGGTGAGAAGTGAGAGGAATACTAGTGGTGAGAAGTGAGAGGAATACTAGTGGTGAGAAGTGAGAGGAATACTAGTGGTGGGAAGTGAGAGGAATACTAGTGGTGAGAAGGGAGAGGAATACTAGTGGTGAGAAGGGAGAGGAATACTAGTGGTGAGAAGTGAGAGGAATACTAGTGGTGGGAAGTGAGAGGAATACTAGTGGTGAGAAGAGAGAGGAATACTAGTGGTGAGAAGTGAGAGGAATACTAGTGGTGAGAAGTGAGAGGAATACTAGTGGTGAGAAGGGAGAGGAATACTAGTGGTGAGAAGAGAGAGGAATACTAGTGGTGAGAAGTGAGAGGAATACTAGTGGTGAGAAGTGAGAGGAATACTAGTGGTGAGAAGAGAGAGGAATACTAGTGGTGAGAAGTGAGAGGAATACTAGTGGTGAGAAGTGAGAGGAATACTAGTGGTGAGAAGTGAGAGGAATACTAGTGGTGAGAAGAGAGAGGAATACTAGTGGTGAGAAGTGAGAGGAATACTAGTGGTGAGAAGTGAGAGGAATACTAGTGGTGAGAAGTGAGAGGAATACTAGTGGTGAGAAGGGAGAGGAATACTAGTGGTGAGAAGGGAGAGGAATACTAGTGGTGAGAAGAGAGAGGAATACTAGTGGTGAGAAGAGAGAGGAATACTAGTGGTGAGAAGAGAGAGGAATACTAGTGGTGAGAAGAGAGAGGAATACTAGTGGTGAGAAGAGAGAGGAATACTAGTGGTGGCGTCGGTGGCGGTTGGTTTCTGGCACCACGTAGCTTAGCTGCTCTCTGTGAATGATGCCAAATGTTCACACACTATCCTTGCCAACCTCCGTCCTTCTGATCCTCTCTTTCTTTTCTCTCTTTCTTTTCTTTATGTTGTCCCCCTTTTGTTTATATTCTTCTTCGCGGTTCAGATGAATGCCCTCTCAAAGGCTCATTAGCCCCATGGGCCGACTGAACTGTTTGTCAGTGGCAAAAAAAAGATTTCTGAACAACAATTTCGGGAATGAAAAATGTAGGTAAAAAAAATCCTCAAAGAAAAGGTTTTATCATGCCTCTTTATTTTGGTGTTGTTCATCGGGAGATTTTACTGTCGTTAGTTTTCTCTGGTTTTGATCAATTCTCTGACCTTCATATATTCTGTGGAAACTGTTCATTCATTATTATTATTATTATAGACAAGGGGCGATAATTAGTGAAAATATTAGCAAATACTGTTTTAACCTAATCATATTGATTAGAATTTTTACAAAGGCCTAATTATTAAATACACTAAATGATGTATCATAGTGATTTGGCTGATATTCAGGTATCATTATTGCCGTAATTGTATATTTTCTCTCTCTCTCTCAATCTCTCTCTCTTTCTCCAAGGAGCCGTTTTCTCTCCTTGTTCCTTTCGCTTCCTTCTCAGAATCCTCTTTAGAAGACAACCTTGGTAAGGGCATCGTTTGGTGTTGGTTACGCCGTGAGAAGGAGAGAGGTTTAAAGCCTAGCCGTGCGAGAGGGTGGTAGCTAGCTAGGGCTAAAGAGCAAAGCACCACAACAGAACAAACGGCAGAGAAGCATCATTTGGCAGAGAGTAAGTCTGTGGAAGAGGGTATGCCTCAAATCAGTTTGGACACAGATCTGGGACACTAGACGGAAGAGAAGAAAGAGGGATGAAATGGGATAGAAAGAGGGATGAAATGGGATAGAAAGAGGGATGAAACGGGATAGAAAGAGGGATGAAACGGGATAGCAAGAGGGATGAAACGGGATAGAAAGAGGGGTGAAACGGGATAGAAAGAGGGATGAAATGGGATAGAAAGAGGGATGAAACGGGATAGAAAGAGGGATGAAAGGGATAGAAAGAGGGATGAAACGGGATAGAAAGAAGGATGAAACGGGATAGAAAGAGGGATGAAAGGGATAGAAAGAGGGATGAAACGGGATAGAAAGAGGGATGAAATGGGATAGAAAGAGGGATAGAAAGAGGGATGAAACGGGATAGGGAACAACAGGATGGGGGGGAACGCATGAACGTCTGTGTTTGAGTGTGTGTGCTGTACGTGGTGGTGCGTGTGCATCGCCTCTGTGTGTCTTCTACTGTCCCTCAACCTCAATGAGGACTAGACAAACCACGACCGGGCCAGTGGACGGTGGTAGATACATGGTTATGAAGGAAACAAGGCTCTGTCCTCCTCAAAAGGCTCCATTCATGATGAACTGGAGAGATTTCTCTCTGAGGGGAGAGAAAGGAGGGTTCAGGGGACAACACGTGTTTTCGATAACAGGGTGAGTTTTATACTTGGGCAGGAGGGGTGTGTGTGTGGGGGGGGTGGTGTTAGTGGTGGTGTGTGTGTGTGTGGGGGGGGGGGGGGGGTGGTGTTGGTGGTGGTGTGTGTAGTGGGTAAGGAGTCCGGTTGTGTGTGTATAGGGAGGGGGTGGGTAGGAGTGTGTGTGTGGGTGGTGTATGTTTTTTGGTGTGTGTTGGGGGTGTATGACAGTGATAGTGGCAGTGGGTAGAGCAGGTGGGAGTCTTCATCAACAGGATGGTTTTAAGGAGGGATTGTTTGTTAGCTATGGTATATGTTGTATCTCGTAGGAGTTGGTGTGTGTGTGGGGGGGGGGGGTATTTTGGCAGTGTTGTAGGCCTAGTTGTTAGGCAGACTGGATTGGGGGGGTGCCGGGGAGAAGCTGATGTAACTGTTAAAGTGTGTATTATTTTCGGGGAGGTTTTTTCTAAGGAAGGTGTTGGTGTTACTATTTTTTCTATATGATAGTCCCTTCAATAGTTTGATAGTGAGACAGGGTTACTGCCACTGGAACTCTGGGGCCTCAGGGACAACACGCTGAAGCGGTGTGACACTGAAGTCTGAGTGTGTGTTGTGTTGTGTGTGTCGCAGCATGCCGGGAACTGTGAGCCAAGGGACCGGGGTGTAAACTAGGTGCTAATGCGTCCTTTTGCATGTTTCCACAGTGTCAAGTTTTAATTAGGAAGGAGACATAGATGACAGATGATAGATGGGATAAATAGACCAGACAATGGTGTTCCAGAGAGACAGAAACACCCAGGTAGACAGTACAGAGAGACAGAAACACCCAGGTAGACAGCACAGAGAGACAGAAACACCCAGGTAGACAGCACAGAGAGACAGAAACACCCAGGTAGACAGCACAGAGAGACAGAAACACCCAGGTAGACAGCACAGAGAGACAGAAACACCCGGGTAGACAGCACAGAGAGACAGACACACTCAGGTAGGCAGCACAGAGAGACAGAAACACTCAGGTAGACAGCACAGAGAGACAGAAACACCCAGGTAGACAGTACAGAGAAACAGAAACACCAAGGTAGACAGCACAGAGAGACAGAAACACCCAGGTAGACAGCACAGCACAGAGAGACAGAAACACCCAGGTAGACAGCACAGAGAGACAGAAACACCCAGGTAGACAGCACAGAGAGACAGAAACACCCAGGTAGACAGCACAGAGAGACAGAAACACCAAGGTACACAGCACAGCACAGAGAGACAGAAACACCCAGGTAGAAAGCACAGAGAGACAGAAACACCAAGGTAGACAGCACAGCACAGAGAGACAGAAACACCCAGGTAGACAGCACAGAGAGACAGAAACACCCAGGTAGACAGCACAGAGAGACAGAAACACCCAGGTAGACAGAAACACCCAGGTAGAGCGCCTTTTAACAGTTAATTTCTGACTCGTCTTCTACTTCTTAAACACTGGTTAAACACGGTCAATTAGGCTATTTTATAGTATGTACATCAGATCAGAACCACAATATGATCTAGGTTGCCATGGCACCTACCCCCCTAACCCCCTCTCCTCTGTCTCGCCACCCCAACGTGTCCCCCCCGACAATCTGTTCCTCACGTTTATTGGACCCTAATTTGGCTGCCTCCATGGCAACCGTGGGCTCCCAGAATACCTTGGCTGGGTGGTATCCAGGGCAGCGGTGGTGACTGGCTGGCATGCCGGCGGTGCCACCGGGGTGTTGCTGGGGCAGGTGTTCTGGTCTGGCAGGGACCTCGGTGTGGCTGCTAGGATAGGCTAACCCTGCTATGAGGACTCTCCTCCATCTCCATATCTGCTGACGTAGGCTGGGTCTAAAATGGAACACTGTTCCCTATTTAGTGCACTACTTTTGACACCCTATTCTCTATATGGGCCCTGGTCAAAAGTAGTGCACTATGTAGGGAACAGGGTGCCATTTGGGATGCAAGCCATAACCTTTCCCACTACAGGCCTACGAAAGTGGGGTCTGCTGTGTAGCATGGAGGAAGCATTTCACCAGCGCGCATATTGATGTGGCCATGGCACTGTGCCCAGTTGGTGCTGCCTTCCTCCCTCCCACACACACACACACACACACACACACACACACACACACACACACACACACACACACAATGTATAATACATGAGCCTATACGATTTTGAACTGTGCTGTGGCTCTCTGTCACATATAAATATTCAGTTACACGCGTGTTGATTTGAAGCAGGAGCCATCATGATCTGCATAGCATTAGTATGGATCCAGTCTCTGAGCACTAGTAGCATTAGTATGGATCCAGTCTCTGAGCACTAGTAGCATTAGTCTCTTCATTTGTATAAACTACTCAGATGTATTGGTTTAATTAAAGCTCATAGATTGTAACTGTTGTTCCTTGAGTGTGGACAATCCCCGTAGATGTACCCCGTGGTAAATGTCCCTAGATGGTGATGGTACCACTGTAAAACTCTGTGATGGTAAATGTCCCTAAATGGTGATTGTAAAACTCTGTGATGGTAAATATCCCTAGATGGTGATGGTACCACTGTAAAACTCTGTGATGGTAAATATCCCTAGATGGTGATGGTACCACTGTAAAACTCTGTGATGGTACCACTGTAAAACTCTGTGATGGTAAATGTCCCTAGATGGTGATGGTACCACTGTAAAACTCTGTGATGGTAAATATCCCTAGATAGTGATGGTACCACTGTAAAATTCTGTGATGGTACCACTGTAAAACTCTGTGATGGTAAATGTCCCTAGATGGTGATGGTACCACTGTAAAACTCTGTGATGGTAAATATCCCTAGATGGTGATGGTACCACTGTAAAACTCTGTGATGGTAAATACCCCTAGATGGTGATGGTACCACTGTAAAACTCTGTGATGGTACCACTGTAAAACTCTGTGATGGTACCACTGTAATACTCTGTGATGGTAAATACCCCTAGATGGTGATGGTACCACTGTAAAACTCTGTGATGGTAAATGTCCCTAGATGGTGATGGTACCACTGTAAAACTCTGTGATGGTAAATGTCCCTAGATGGTGATGGTACCACTGTAAATCTCTGTGATGGTAAATACCCCTAGATGGTGATGGTACCACTGTAAAACTCTGTGATGGTACCACTGTAAAACTCTGTGATGGTACCACTGTAATACTCTGTGATGGTAAATACCCCTAGATGGTGATGGTACCACTGTAAAACTCTGTGATGGTACCACTGTAATACTCTGTGATGGTAAATATCCCTAGATGGTGATGGTATCACTGTAATACTCTGTGATGGTAAATATCCTTAGATGGTGATGGTACCACTGTAATACTCTGTGATGGTAAATATCCCTAGATGGTGATGGTACCACTGTAATACTCTGTGATGGTAAATATCCCTAGATGGTGATGGTACCACTGTAAAACTCTGTGATGGTAAATAACACTAGATGGTGATGGTACCACTGTAAAACTCTGTGATGGTAAATAACACTAGATGGTGATGGTACCACTGTAAAACTCTGTGATGGTAAATAACACTAGATGGTGATGGTACCACTGTAAAACTATGTGATGGTAAATATCCCTAGATGGTGATGGTACCACTGTAAAACTCTGTGATGGTAAATAACACTAGATGGTGATGGTACCACTGTAAAACTCTGTGATGGTAAATACCCCTAGATGGTGATGGTACCACTGTAAAACTCTGTGCGTAAGTAGAAGTTAGTATTCCATACAATACTAGAGAGAATCAGCTGGGCCCATTTCTGCCTTCCCAAAACCCTCACATTGAATGTGATGCACATGTTAGTGTGATGGAGGGAGTGTGTGTAAGAGGGAGGAAAGGAGAGGGAGAAAGGAGACTAAATGTGCGTGTGTGACATTATCCCGTCACACTCTCCTCAGGCTGTTTCTACAATCCCACACATTGGCCACCTGATCCCCAGCCGGCACCTGGTGCACATTAACACATACACACACGCACACACACTGTACACACACACACAGTACACACACCCACATACACAGTACACAGGACGGACACACACTGCACACACACAGATGAGGCCTGAGTCCCAGGGTAGGCCCAGGACAGGACAGTGGAGCTCATGTGGTGCAGCTCCCCAGCCGAACCCCTCTCCAGCTGGGTCTCCCTGCTTACCACAGAGGGGTAGCACTGGGCCGGCCAAAACACTGGATCCTGACCAGAGTCCGTCACAAAACTTTCTAGTCCGTCAGAAATTGAACAGATTGGGAGTTTTAAGGGAAGAAACTATGACCTGAGTAGTGAACTACAGTGCTTTCAGAAAGTATTCTCACCCCTTGACTTTTCCACATTCTGTTGTGTTACAGCCTGATTTTGTGTCGCTGGCCTACAGACAATACACCATAATGTCATAGTGGAATTATGTTTTTAGACATTTTTACAAATGAATTAAAAATGAAAAGCTGAAATGTCTCCAGTGAATAAGTATTCAACCCCTTTGTTATGGCCTAAACACATTTAGGAGTAACAATTAGCTTAACCAGTCACATAATAAGTTGCATGGACTCAAATCAAATCAATCAAATCTAATCTAATTTCATTTGTCACATGCGCCGAATACCACAGGTGTAGACCTTACCGTGAAATGCTGACTTACAAGCCCTTAACAATGCAGTTTTAAGAACATATTTCCTAAATCAACTAAATCAAATAAAAAATTAAAATAAAAGTAACACAATAAAATAACAATAACGAGGCTATATACAGGGGCTACCGGAGACGAGTCAATGTGAGGAGCTACGGTAATAGTGTTTAACATGATATTTGAATGACTACCTCATCTCTGTACCCCACACACATACAATTATCTCTAAGGTCCCTCATTCGAGCATTGAACACAGATTCAACCACAAAGACCAGGGAGGTTTTCCAATGCTAAATGGGTAAATAAAAAAAAGCAGACATTGAACATCCGTTTGAGCATGGTAAAGTTATTAAGTACACTTTGGATCAATACACCCATTCACTACAAATATACAGGCGTCCTTCCTAACTCAGTTGCCGGAAAGGAAGGAAACCAATCAGGGATTTCACCATGATGCCAATGGTGACTTTAAAACAGTTACATGGCTGTGATAGGAGAAAACTGAGGATGGACCAACAACATTGTAGTTCTCCACAATACTAGCGTTATTGACAGAGTGAAAAAAGGAAGCCTGTACAGAATAAATATGCTCCTAAACATGCCTCCTGTTTGCAATAAGGCACTAAAGTAAAACTGCAAAAACTGCAAATCCAACACAACACATCACTGAGAACCACTTAATGTTTTCAAGCATGGTGGTGGCTGCATCATATCATGGGTATGCTTGTCATCGGCAAGGACTAGGGAGTTTTTTTGGGATAAAAATAAACGGAATAGGGCTTCCAGTGTAGTAATTGGTAGCTTCCCCAACACAACTGAGTAGCTTATTTCATGATAAAGGAATACAACTTTAATATTGTTTTAGTTCTGCTGTCAGGATGTGCTGTTATTTCAGCTAACCCTCTAGAACTGGTCCAAGAAGTTTGAAAGTTGAAAGCAATGGAGCCGGAGAGGATGGCTGATGTTTTACTGGCTCTTAACCAACCGTGCTATTTTGTTAGCTTTTTCGAATTGTTTGTAACTTATTTTGTACATAATGTTGCTGCTACCGTCTCCTATTACCGGAAAGAGCTTCTGTACTGGTACCCACTGTTTATAGCCTCGCTATTGTTATTTACTGCTGCTCTTTAATTATTTGTTGCTTTTATTTATTTTCTTTTTTTTTTTAGGTATTTTTCTTAAAAGTGCATTTTTGGTTATGGGCTTGTAAGTAAGCATTTCACTGTAAGGTCTGAAACCTGTTGGTTTCAGCGCATGTGACAAATTCCATTTGTTTTGATTAGATGTTTTTATCACTGTTAGTAAGGGCAAAGCCAGTGTGGTTTCCCCTCCTAGTAAACCCTGTGGCATGAATACATCAGCTCTGTCATCTGAGAAGTGTAAGGAGATACTGTGTGTGATCCATAACAGGAACCTGTTTGTGTGTGTGTGTGTGTGTGTGTGTGTGTGTGTGTGTGTGTGTGTGTGTGTGTGTGTGTGTGTGTGTGTGTGTGTGTGTGTGTGTGTGTGTGTGTGTGTGTGTGTGTGTGTGTGTGTGTGTGTGTGTGTGTGTGTGTGTGTGTGTGTGTGTAAGTGATCCATAACAGGAACCTGTTTGTGTGTGTGTAAGTGATCCATAACAGGAACCTGTTTGTGTGTGTGTGTAAGTGATCCATAACAGGAACCAGTGTGTGATTTCTGCTCTGCCAGCCTATAGTACAGGAGCCAAAGTTAAAGTTGAGAAGCAGTCACAATGTAGCATGAGAATCCTGTACAATTTGACACAGGAGATTTTATTTTATCCACCTTCCTCTCTCTCTTACTCCCTCTCTCTTACTCCCTCTCTCTTACTCCCTCTCTCTTACTCCCTCTCTCTCGCTCCCCCTCTCTCTTACTCTCTCTCTCTCTTATTCCCTCTCTCTTACTCCCTCTCTCTGCCCACCCTCAATCCCTCCCTCCCTCTCTCTCAGCGATGCTCTCCTCTCTCTCTCTCTTTCCTCTCTCCTCTCTCTTTCTCTATCCTGTCCCTCTCTCTCACTCTCTTTCTCCTCTCTCTCTCACTCTCTTTCTCCTCTCTCTCTCTTGCTCTCTCTCTCTCCCTCCCTCTCCCTCTCTCTCGCTCTCTTCTGGCTACACACTGGCACTTTTGAAATGTTTTTGATTCTCGAGGTGTTCATGAACAATAACATGATTTCGTTTCCTTGCTGCCCTGTGTGTGTGTGTCTGTCTGTGGGTTTTGTGTTGTGTAGTTTGGTTGCTAACCGGCTGTGTCTTCCGTCTCACATCCACACGCTGTTTCATGACACGCAGCGGAATTGTCCCGGTTCTGTTTTGTTTGTGTTGCCTTGCTTTTATTTCTCTGGCGCGATGCAGTCGTCTGCAAACAAACCTAGACCACATCCACCCTCCCTGCGGACCAACCAATCTCCCTTCCAGACTGACCGTGCTGCTGGATGATGTTGGGACCACGCAGGCAGAGCCAAGACCTGCTCCTACAGTCCTACCAGAAAACTAAAGCTATTTCCACTACCAGATATATCAATTGCCTTCCAAAGCGATGGTAAAAGAGTACAAGATGACTACAACTTTTACTGGAGTAGGACAACTGGGGACTTTCCCACCTCTGAGCAACTGCTTCTCTTGCTTTTCAGGAATGTTTGAGGTGTCTAAGTTCATTGGGTTGTTTGTTTTCAGTCATCGAGGGACAGGTACAACAAGGCAGTGTCCTCAGTTACACCTGGTGTCACCTGTCTCACTGTCACCTAAACCCTACAGAGTGGGTGGAGGCCGATCAACGGTCTGTCGCAGTCTATAGACCAAACCATGGGCAGACAGTTTAGACAGGTAAGTTAGAGGTAACAGGATGCTAGCCACAGGGGCTGACGATCCCCCAATCCCCACCAGATCCCCTATCAATGTACTGGGGCAATGATGATGATGATCACATAGTCACACACACACACACACACACACACACACACACACAACACACAACACACAACACACACACACACACACACACACACACACACACACACACACACACACAACACACACACACACACACACACACACAACACACAACACACAAAACACAACACACACAACACACACACACACACACAACTGGGTATTGGGTAAGAATGACTGTGTGTGTGATGCTTGTCTTGACTGGGTGACTGTTGTTGATTAAAGGTTGTTGTTGTAATTGCTGGGTTTAAAATGACAGGTGGCGGATGTGTTCCTATAATCCCCTATCTAATATAGAGGTCCAGGGGTGAAGCTCTTAATCCCAAACACACACACACACACACACACTGACGTGGAGAAGAGAGAGAGAGACACATATACATTGACGCAGAGAAGAAACACACACAAACACGCGAGAGACACACACACACACACACGGTAATATTCTTTAGCTTTTTCTCACACAAACACTTTTACATGCACGTACATCTGTTAAAACAAACACACACTCCACGTTCACGCACACACACAATCCCTCTACGCGTACACAATCACTTTTACCCACTCACCATCTCTCCCGGTCAAATCTCCCACTCTGACCTCTGCCTCTCTCTCTCTCTCTGTTTGTCTTTCATCATGGATTGGACATTAGTGTGGCCACATGTCTCTGTTTGTCTACTGGTTCAATAACTGATGTATACTTCACCACAGATGGTGTAATTCAGGAAAATGTGATCAAGATAACTTTCTACATTTGACATTTTATTTATTTAGCAGATGCTCCTTTCCAAAGTGACTTTCATTAGCAGTTAGGGTTAAGTGCGACAGACAGACAGACAGACAGACAGACAGACAGACAGACAGACAGACAGACAGACAGACAGACACGGTTCGTTCACTCTCAGAACAAATCAAGAGAGTTCAAGGTGAATTAGGCTGGACCTAAAACCAATAGGTTACACATAGGTACTCTACAACATATTAACTTTGTCCATTGACTTAATGACTTCCATTTCCTCCGTCATTGACTCTCTCTATCTGTTTATATGGATGGTTGTAGTGGTTTCTTGTATTTATTGCTGTACAATCAACCCATGAAAAGGGCCACTTGAGATAGGGGAAAGGACTGGTAGATACCAGCCCTGCTCCACCCTGAGTCCTCAGATAACCCCATACACTAGGCTGTGTGATGGGTTAGCATGGGTTGTAGGCTCTGTACAGTTAGTTCCAGTATGGGGAGCAGCAGAGACTAAACCTATATAGCCTAGTTTAGTAGGCTAGTATCTATAAACAACTTATTCTAATATGTCAGTGTGTTTGTTTGGGGGTATAAAGTAAAGACCACAGGTGTTTCTGTTAGAGACTCTTCTCTACTTTCCATCTACTTTTTCTTTGCTTTCTCTCCTTTTCTTTCAATCTCATTATTTCTGTCATACATTTATTCTCTCTCCCCCCTCTCTCAACCCCTCTCTTGCCCCCCTCTCTCTCCCCCCTCTCTCAACCTCTCTCTCTCCTCCCCCCCTCACCCCTCCTCTCTCTCTCCCCCCCTCTATCCCCCCTCTCTCAACCCCTCTCTCCCTCCCTCCCTCTCTCTCTCCCCCCCTCTCCCTCTCTCTGTGCAGGTGTGCTGGCAGTGTGTTTGACGTAAGTGTGTGTGGTTGTTTGCAGCATAGCAAACGAGGAGGGGGGGGCAGGGTGTTGGGTCACCTCAGGTGAACTGTGTTGAGGGAGAGAGAGGCGGGGTCTAAAGAAGAGGGGGAGTAAGCTGACGTAGAGAGAGAGAGAGTGTTGTGCCTGTTCAGCTAGTCCTCTGAAAGTCTAGAGAGAGAGAGAGATGCACCTTGTCAAAAACACTGGTTAGATTCTCTCTGAGTACTGGGATGGTTGTTGCAGAATCACAATGTAAACGGAATTATATTAGTCATGTGACAAGAGTTACTGTATCCTCAAGTTTAACAAAATACCCTTAAACTCTGAAAGACAGAGAGAGTAGGAAATATGTGATATGTGATATAAATGGAAGGAGGAGTGAAAGAGGGAGAGAGAAAAAGAGAGGGATAGGGCGAGAGGGAGAAAGAGATAGAGGGATAGAGAGAGAGAGTGGGAGAAAGAGAGAGAGGGAGCTCCTCTACAGGGAAGGTTTTCTGAGGTCACAGTACTGAATATCACAGAGGAATGTGGAATGCTGAACCGTTGCCAACGCAAACACACCGGCCCAGCCACCGCCGCCCCCAATGGCTGTCAAGGGCTGCTTTATACACTCACACACACTGAGAGACACACACACACACACGCACAAGATGTGTGTTCTCACACATACACACACACACACACATACACAAAACGTGCGCACACAAACACAAACTCGGAGACGCACACACTCACACGTGCACACACACACATGCATACTGTCAACACATTGACCCATAATCATTTTTGATAAGTTGAGTTGACAGCAGAGAACAATGGTCTATGGGGTTCAAACTTAAAGACCTTTTAATGACAGTAGTTTTCTGCAGCCATGATTAATCACTGTGGACACACACACACACACACACACACACACACACACACACACACACACACACACACACACACACACACACACACACACACACACACACACACACACACACACACACACACACACACACACATACAGTCGAGCTCACACACACACACACACTCTCTCATCCACGTTTACAGTGACTCATACACAGTCCACACACACTCTCTTTGATGTTTTGTCAAGGACTTATATCCGCCATCTAAAAATACGATGCATTGAAATGTAAGAAAGACCACCTTTAAGGAAAAAGAAATCACCTAAAATGCAAATAAAAAATCCATGTTCTGGGGCCAAGAAAATGTTCCATTCGTCCTTAATGTTAATGCCAAAGACTAAAGAGAATCAGTCAGCGCATAAGTTATGGATTTAGCAATCAGGGAATGAAGCTGTGAAACAGCAGGATTTTGGACAGGTACTGGGGGATGGGGAATGAAGGGATGAGTGTGTGTGTGTGTGCCTGCACGGGTGTTGGCAGGTTTTCACTTGGGTGTATGTGTGAGGTTTTAGCTGAGGGTCTTTGTCATACAGTAGGTGAGGAATATCCTACGGTTGTGTGTAAAGTTCTCTACATCTCTACATGTAGGATGTGTATAGCAGCCAATATGTTTTATTTTATTTTGTTTCATGGCTACATAAGTCTACTGTACTGTGTACCAGGGGCAGTGGCAGCAGGCTGGATTTAAAGGAACACGATATATACCCCCCTCTCCTCCCCATCCTTCCTTCCTTCCTTCCTTCCTTCCTTCCTTCCTTCCTTCCTTCCTTCCTTCCTTCCTTCCCTCTCTCTCTGTGAAGAGGCTTGTCTCTGGGGTGGCTGAAGCAGGCGAGGGTTCAGGGGTCAGAGCTCAGACTAACTGAGACGCCCAGCTGGTGTTTGATGTGGGGAGCAGCACAGCAGATCAAGTACTGCAGATTCCTCCCTGTCTGACACCATACACACACACATACATACATACACACACACACACACACACACACACACACACACACACACACACACACACACACACACACACACACACACACACACACACACACACCGTCTTTACAGCTCATCTCTCTTTTTTGGCAGCATTCTCTCGTTCTCCCCTTCCTTGCCTCCTTTTTCCCTCTCTCCTTCTCTCTCTGTCTTTAAATTCAACTGAACTCAAGGACCTCGGCTGTTACGTAAATGGGTTAAACACAGACACACGTGAGCACATACAGAGGCACGGAACACACACACACACACACACACACACACACAGAGCAGTCCCTCGCTAACTGTGGCTTCCTAAGGTCAGGTCAACAGACACTTAGTGCCTGATGCCTCCGTTGGTGTTCTTCAGCGTGGTAACAGCTGAGGGGACAGAAACATGGGCTGTTTTGGTTAGTTGGTGTAGTCGCTGTCATGTGCTCTCATGTTTCCCACATGTACATTATGGCCTCAGCAGTGTTTGTGTGTGGGGGAAATGACTGTGACTGTGACTGTCCCCTGAAGTGACTGTCCCCTGTAACTGCACCCTGTCACCTGCCTCCAAGGGCAGGAACCTCACGATACGATATTATCACCATACTTAAGTGCAGATTCAATATTTATTGTGGTTGGATGTTCCAGACATATTGCTCACCATGTCTGCTGCAGAGGGACAAGAGAGAGACATTAAATCAGGAGTTTTGACCAGTCATGGAAATAGAAATGGTGCAGGTACAGCCAACTAGCGCGAAAATAATATTGCAATATTGTCTAAACGATACGATGTATTGTAAAAAAAAAATTTAAAAAATGATATCCTGATATGGAACTTTATCGATTGAGTCAAAACACCAACCTTATCTCATAGTTTCACTGTAAGAGTTGCTGTAATTGGATGAAAGTCGGTTCCGATGGGTTACAAGGTAAAAACAGAAACACCTGATAGGGTTAAGTCTAGGTGTTCATTCTGAGCAGCTAGGGCAATGGTTTGGGGAAGTCTTAAAACCAAATGATGAAAAACTATGCGCTGTTTCCATGAAGTATCATCAACTACTCCCCCTGCTTGCTAGAGAACTGTGAACGGCCGTGGCCAGTGGTCTTAGCAGCGCTCTCTGGCTCTGAGACTCAGGACATGGTTTTTTGAGCTTCGATGAATGCATTTATCAATGTCCTCAGGACCTTCTCAGATGTCTGAAATCGACCTCTATCTTGTGACCAGCCTAAAACAGCCACACACTCAGTGCAGCACAGCATGGAGTCCAAAGTGCAGGTGTTGTGTGATGACTCACAGACTGGGCTGCTTTCCTTCTCTGTTTGTAAATATGGGGTTAGTCTGTTGAACACAGCTTAAGTTCCCAAACACTTTCATTTGTGTTACCGTAGGGGAAGGACACAGCTGGGGCAAGGCACAGAGCGAGAGACACACACATAGGAGTACACAGCAAAACACACACACACACACACACACACACACACACACACACACACACACACACACACACACACACACACACACACACACACACACACACACACACACACACACACACACACACACACACACACACACACACACACACACAGCATCTTTAAACAGTGTCTTCCCTACCATAATTCTAGCCTGCCAGTCTCTGTGTAGAGGCTGTGGTTTGGCCGACCTGCCCGACTCTCTCTCCATTAAGGCAGTAAGCAGCGTGTGTCAGTTGACAGTTAGGGCTTCTTTATATGACTGTCTATCTACTTAATGTGGCCCCTGAGGCCCCTCAGTGGTGGCACTACACTCTACAGCTCAGTAGCATTTCAATTCAAGACTTAGCCCACTAAGAATGATGTGTGGTATGGGAGGGTTTTCTCTGGTTAGCTAGGAGGGGGTGGTATAGGAGGGTTTTCTCTGGTTAGCTAGGAGGGGGTGGTATGGGAGGGTTTTCTCTGGTTAGCTAGGAGGGGGTGGTATGGGAGGATTTTCTCTGGTCGCTAGGAGGGGGTGGTATGGGAGGGTTTTCTCTGGTTAGCTAGGAGGGGGTGGTATGGGAGGGTTTTCTCTGGTTAGCTAGGAGGGGGTGGTATGGGAGGGTTTTCTCTGGTCGCTGGGGGGGTGGTATGGGAGGGTTTTCTCTGGTTAGCTAGGAGGGGGTGGTATGGGAGGGTTTTCTCTGGTCACTAGGAGGGGGTGGTATGGGAGGGTTTTCTCTGGTCGCTGGGGGGGTGGTATGGGAGGGTTTTCTCTGGTCGCTGGGGGGGTGGTATGGGAGGGTTTTCTCTGGTCGCTAGGAGGGGGTGGTATGAGAGGGTTTTCTCTGGTCGCTGTGGGGGTGGTATGGGAGGGTTTTCTCTGGTTAGTTAGGAGGGGGTGGTATGGGAGGGTTTTCTCTGGTCGCTGGGGGGGTGGTATGGGAGGGTTTTCTCTGGTCACTAGGAGGGGGTGGAATGGGAGGGTTTTCTCTGGTCACTAGGAGGGGGTGGTATGGGAGGGTTTTCTCTCGTCACTAGGAGGGGGTGGTATGGGAGGGTTTTCTCTGGTTAGCTAGGAGGGGGTGGTATGGGAGGGTTTTCTCTGGTTAGCTAGGAGGGGGTGGTATGGGAGGGTTTTCTCTGGTCACTAGGATGGGGTGGTATGGGAGGGTTTTCTCTGGTCGCTGGGGGGGGGGGGTGGGAGGGTTTTCTCTGGTCGCTGGGGGGGGGGTGGTATGGGAGGGTTTTCTCTGGTCGCTGGGGGGGGGGGGGGTGGGAGGGTTTTCTCTGGTCACTAGGAGGGGTGGTATGGGAGGGTTTTCTCTGGTCGCTGGGGGGGTGGTATGGGAGGGTTTTCTCTGGTCACTAGGAGGGGGTGGTATGGGAGGGTTTTCTCTGGTCGCTGGGGGGGTGGTATGGGAGGGTTTTCTCTGGTCACTAGGAGGGGGTGGTATGGGAGGGTTTTCTCTGGTCGCTGGGGGGGTGGTATGGGAGGGTTTTCTCTGGTCACTAGGAGGGGGTGGTATGGGAGGGTTTTCTCTGGTCGCTGGGGGGGGTGGTATGGGAGGGTTTTCTCTGGTCACTAGGAGGGGGTGGAATGGAGGGTTTTCTCTGGTCACTAGGAGAAGGGTGGTATGGGAGGGATTTCTCTGGTCACTAGGAGGGGGTGGTATGGGAGGGTTTTCTCTGGTTAGCTAGGAGGGGGTGGTATGGGAGGGTTTTCTCTGGTTAGCTAGGAGGGGGTGGTATGGGAGGGTTTTCTCTGGTCGCTGGGGGGGGTGGTATGGGAGGGTTTTCTCTGGTCACTAGGAGGGGGTGGTATGGGAGGGTTTTCTCTGGTTAGCTAGGAGGGGGTGGTATGGGAGGGTTTTCTCTGGTCACTAAGAGAGGGTGGTATGGGAGGGTTTTCTCTGGTTAGCTAGGAGGGGGTGGTATGGGAGGGTTTTCTCTGGTTAGCTAGGAGGGGGTGGTTTGGGAGGGTTTTCTCTGGTCACTAGTAGGGGGTGGTATGGGAGGGTTTTCTCTGGTCGCTGGGGGGTGGTATGGGAGGGTTTTCTCTGGTCGCTAGGAGGGGGTGGTATGGGAGGGTTTTCTCTGGTTAGCTAGGAGGGGGTGGTATGGGAGGGTTTTCTCTGGTCGCTGGGGGGTGGTATGGGAGGGTTTTCTCTGGTTAGCTAGGAGGGGGTGGTAAGGGAGGGTTTTCTCTGGTTAGCTAGGAGGGGGTGGTATGGGAGGGTTTTCTCTGGTCGCTGGGGGGTGGTATGGGAGGGTTTTCTCTGGTTAGCTAGGAGGGGGTGGTAAGGGAGGGTTTTCTCTGGTTAGCTAGGAGGGGGTGGTATCGGAGGGGTTTCTCTGGTCGCTGGGGGGTGGTATGGGAGGTTCTTCTCTGGTCGCCTGGGGGGTCACACACACACACACACACACACACACACACACACACACTCTCTATCCTCACCTAACTCCCGCCCCATCAAGACCATATTAGCATGAATGTGTCCCAACTGGCACCCTATTCCCTATATAGTGCACTTTTGATGGGGCTCTGATCAAATGGCCCTATGGGTTCTGGTCAAAAGTAGTGCACTACATAGGGAATAGGGTGCCAGTTGAGAGGCAGACTAATGGACTGATGACAGTATCAGCCCTGGTTCAGTCCCAAAGTGGCTTAGCCTGGCCGGGGTCAGAGGTCAGAGGCTCAGCAGGGGAGGGTCAACGGCCAAAGCATCATCCAACCCATCCAACTCATTGAACCCAACCCTCTTGCCACACTAGAGGCATGTTGGTGGCAATGGCCAAGTATGGGTATACATACACACACAGTATACAGTGTACATACGCACACAGTATACACACACACACTCAGCTGTGACAGTAAACACACTTTAAATCCAGTGGGGATTACAAATCCACTTAGGTCGAGTCAAGAGTTGAGCGTGTCAGCTGCAGGTCGGCGCTACGCAGCACCCAAACTGATGCACTTCTGCACCGCACTGTTTCATGTGTATGTGAGAGAGAGTGGGTATGTGTGTGTGTGTGTGTGTGTGTGTGGTGTGTGTGTGTGTGTGTGTGTGTGTGTGTGTGTGTGTGTGTGTGCTGTATGAGAGAGAGAGTGCGTGTGTGTGTGAGAGCATGAGTGGGTATATGTGTGTGTGTGTGTGTGTGTGTGTGTGTTTGTGTGTGTGTGTGAGAGAGAGAGAGTGTGTACTGTATGAGAGAGAGAGTGTGGGTTTGTGAGAGCATGAGTGAGCATGCATGTGTATGTGTGTATTACTGTTGCGGCCAGTCCGACATAGACAGTGTTATGTCAACCTCCTCTGTCTCCCCTCTCATTCCCCAAGATGTTCAGACTGACATGTCCTCTGAGACTCCACTTTTCTGTTCTCAACTTTAACTGTTTTGCAATTCTGATGGGAAAAGACAGACAGGGGGCGGATGAGGGTAAAATAGAGAATTATAGTGTAGGAAAACAACGAGAGAAAGAAAACAAGGAGAAGAGAGGGAGAAAGAAAGACAAACAGAGAGACAGAGACAGAGAACAAGGAGAAGACAGACAGAGAAAAAGAGAGAAAGAGAAACAGAGAGACAGTCAGAGTTTGTGGTGAATGATCCTTCATCTTTTGAGTCCTGAAAAATGACATCATATGATGTTGACTTTAATCACATCTGTTTGTGTGATTTCTTCTCCCTCTCAATTCCCACCGGACCTCCCCAGTTCTTGGAATGGACTGGGGCCCGGCCTGCCAAAAATAATCGCTTGTTTGCTGCTATTTACTTAAATCTGTCAAAGAGTCACTGTTGGAGAACTCATGCTGTTAGTTATGATTCTGCTGTGAGTGTGTGTGTGTAGGGGGGTGGATGCCTGGATACGGCACAAACTCACACACAACTGGGAGAATGGTATAGAACATTACACACACACACACACACACACACACACACACTAGACACATACAGTGTGAGTATAAAACCTGGCACAAGGAGAAGGTTCATCTTCACGTCTCTGTGTGGGACCAGAGAGGAACCTGCTTGAGAAAAAACACAGACTGAGAGAGAAAGAAAGGAGTGGTGAAAAAGTGTCAGACTGTCAGGGGAGGTTTAATGTTAGACTGGAGTGTCAGGGTTAGTGTTAGACTGGAGTGTCAGGGTTAGTGTTAGACTGGGGTGTCAGGGGAGGTTTAGTGTTAGACTGGAGTGTCAGGGTTAGTGTTAGACTGGAGTGTCAGGGTTAGTTTTAGACTGGAGTGTCAGGGTTAGTGTTAGACTGGAGTGTCAGGGTTAGTGTTAGACTGGAGTGTCAGGGTTAGTGTTAGACTGGAGTGTCAGGGTTAGTGTTAGACTGGAGTGTCAGGGTTAGTGTTAGACTGGAGTGTCAGAGTTAGTGTTAGACTGGAGTGTCAGGGTTAGTTTTAGACTGGAGTGTCAGGGTTAGTGTTAGACTGGAGTGTCAGGGTTAATGTTAGACTGCAGTGTCAGGGTTAATGTTAGACTGCAGTGTCAGGGTTAGTGTTAGACTGGAGTGTCAGGGTTAGTGTTAGACTGGAGTGTCAGGGTTAGTGTTAGACTGGAGTGTCAGGGTTAGTGTTAGACTGGGGTGTCAGGGGAGGTTTAGTGTTAGACTGGAGTGTCAGGGTTAGTGTTTAGACTGGAGTGTCAGGGTTAATGTTAGACTGCAGTGTCAGGGTTAGTGTTAGACTGGAGTGTCAGGGTTAGTGTTAGACTGGAGTGTCAGGGTTAGTGTTAGACTGGAGTGTCAGGGTTAGTGTTAGACTGGAGTGTCAGGGTTAGTGTTAGACTGGAGTGTCAGGGTTAATGTTAGACTGGAGTGTCAGGGTTAGTGTTAGACTGGAGTGTCAGGGTTAGTGTTAGACTGGAGTGTCAGGGTTAGTGTTAGACTGGAGTGTCAGGAGAGGTTTAGTGTTAGACTTGGGGTGTCAGGGGAGGGTTAGTGTTAGACTGGAGTGTCAGGGTTAGTGTTAGACTGGAGTGTCAGGGTTAGTGTTAGACTGGAGTGTCAGGGTTAGTGTTAGACTGGAGTGTCAGGGTTAGTGTTAGACTGGGGTGTCAGGGTTAATGTTAGACTGCAGTGTCAGGGTTAGTGTTAGACTGGAGTGTCAGGGTTAGTGTTAGACTGGAGTGTCAGGGTTAGTGTTAGACTGGAGTGTCAGGGTTAGTGTTAGACTGGAGTGTCAGTGTTAGTGTTAGACTGGAGTGTCAGGGTTAGTGTTAGACTGGAGTGTCAGGGTTAGTTTTAGACTGGAGTGTCAGGGTTAGTGTTAGACTGGAGTGTCAGGGTTAATGTTAGACTGCAGTGTCAGGGTTAATGTTAGACTGCAGTGTCAGGGTTAGTGTTAGACTGGAGTGTCAGGGTTAGTGTTAGACTGGAGTGTCAGGGTTAGTGTTAGACTGGAGTGTCAGGGTTAGTGTTAGACTGGAGTGTCAGGGGAGGTTTAGTGTTAGACTGGAGTGTCAGGGTTAGTGTTAGACTGGAGTGTCAGGGTTAGTTTTAGACTGGAGTGTCAGGGTTAGTGTTAGACTGGAGTGTCAGGGTTAGTGTTAGACTGGAGTGTCAGGGTTAGTGTTAGACTGGAGTGTCAGGGTTAGTGTTAGACTGGAGTGTCAGGGTTAGTGTTAGACTGGAGTGTCAGAGTTAGTGTTAGACTGGAGTGTCAGGGTTAGTTTTAGGACTGGAGTGTCAGGGTTAGTGTTAGACTGGAGTGTCAGGGTTAATGTTAGACTGCAGTGTCAGGGGTTAATGTTAGACTGCAGTGTCAGGGTTAGTGTTAGACTGGAGTGTCAGGGTTAGTGTTAGACTGGAGTGTCAGGGTTAGTGTTAGACTGGAGTGTCAGGTTAGTGTTAGACTGGGGTGTCAGGGGAGGTTTAGTGTTAGACTGGAGTGTCAGGGTTAGTGTTAGACTGGAGTGTCAGGGTTAATGTTTAGACTGCAGTGTCAGGGTTAGTGTTAGACTGGAGTGTCAGGGTTAGTGTTAGACTGGAGTGTCAGGGTTAGTGTTAGACTGGAGTGTCAGGGTTAGTGTTAGACTGGAGTGTCAGGGTTAGTGTTAGACTGGAGTGTCAGGGTTAATGTTAGACTGGAGTGTCAGGGTTAGTGTTAGACTGGAGTGTCAGGGTTAGTGTTAGACTGGAGTGTCAGGGTTAGTGTTAGACTGGAGTGTCAGGAGAGGTTTAGTGTTAGACTGGGGTGTCAGGGGAGGTTTAGTGTTAGACTGGAGTGTCAGGGTTAGTGTTAGACTGGAGTGTCAGGGTTAGTGTTAGACTGGAGTGTCAGGGTTAGTGTTAGACTGGAGTGTCAGGGTTAGTGTTAGACTGGGGTGTCAGGGTTAATGTTAGACTGCAGTGTCAGGGTTAGTGTTAGACTGGAGTGTCAGGGTTAGTGTTAGACTGGAGTGTCAGGGTTAGTGTTAGACTGGAGTGTCAGGGTTAGTGTTAGACTGGAGTGTCAGTGTTAGTGTTAGACTGGAGTGTCAGGGTTAGTGTTAGACTGGAGTGTCAGGGTTAGTTTTAGACTGGAGTGTCAGGGTTAGTGTTAGACTGGAGTGTCAGGGTTAATGTTAGACTGCAGTGTCAGGGTTAATGTTAGACTGCAGTGTCAGGGTTAGTGTTAGACTGGAGTGTCAGGGTTAGTGTTAGACTGGAGTGTCAGGGTTAGTGTTAGACTGGAGTGTCAGGGTTAGTGTTAGACTGGAGTGTCAGGGTTAGTGTTAGACTGGAGTGTCAGGGTTAATGTTAGACTGGAGTGTCAGGGTTAGTGTTAGACTGGAGTGTCAGGGTTAGTGTTAGACTGGAGTGTCAGGGTTAGTATTAGACTGGAGTGTCAGGAGAGGTTTAGTGTTAGACTGGGGTGTCAGGGGAGGTTTAGTGTTAGACTGGAGTGTCAGGGTTAGTGTTAGACTGGAGTGTCAGGGTTAGTGTTAGACTGGAGTGTCAGGGGAGGTTTAGTGTTAGACTGGGGTGTCAGGGGAGGTTTAGTGTTAGACGGGAGTGTCAGGGTTAATGTTAGACTGGAGTGTCAGGGTTAATGTTAGACTGGAGTGTCAGGGTTAATGTTAGACTGCAGTGTCAGGGTTAGTGTTTAGACTGGAGTGTCAGGTTTAATGTTAGACTGGAGTGTCAGGGGAGGTTTAGTGTTAGACTGGAGTGTCAGGGGAGGTTTAGTGTTAGACTGGAGTGTCAGGGGAGGTTTAGTGTTAGACTGGAGTGTCAGGGTTAATGTTAGACTGGAGTGTCAGGGTTAATGTTAGACTGCAGTTGTCAGGGTTAGTGTTAGACTGCAGTGTCAGGGTTAGTGTTAGACTGGAGTGTCAGTGTCTAGCTGAACTTAATTACAAATAATTTGTAGACTACCAAATTGACCGCGAGAAGCCCAAACAGATGTGAATATTTGACTAAAACGTAATAATTTCAAACCTTGCTTACATTTATATATGATCACATACACTGAGTATACAAAACATTAAGGGACACCTGCTCTTTCCATGACACAGACTGACCAGGTGAATCCAAGTGAAAGCTATGATCCCTTATTGATTTAAATCCACTTCAATCAGTGTAGATGAAATGGAGGAGACCCATTAAAAAGGATTTTAAGTCTTGAGACAATTGAGACATGGATTGTGTATGTGTGTCTTTCAGAGGCTGAATGGGCAAGCCAAAACATGGAAGTGCCTTTGAACGTGGTATGGTAGTAGGTGTCAGGCGCACTGGTTTGTGTCAAGAACTGCAATGTTGCTGGGTATTTCACACTCAACAGTTACCTGTGTTGATCAAGAATGGTCCACCACCCAAAGGACATCCAGCCAAACTTGACAGAACTGTGGGAAGCATTGGAGTCAACATGGACCAGCATCCCTGTGGAATGCTTTCAACACCATGTAGAGTCCATGCCCCGACAAATTAAGGCTTTTCTGAGGGCAAAAGGGCAAATCAATATTAGGAAGGTGTTCTTAATGTTGGTATACCCAGTGTTTATCTCTCTATTATGCGTGGGAATACTTTGGAACAGATTTTAAAAATTCAAATCACTTGGAGCTGATTTGCTGGTGTTTTTACAGTCTTTTATGTCCAACAACAACAAAAAGTGAGCCGCCAGTTGGGGAACCCTGGTGTGTGTGTACACACACACACACACACACACACACACACACACAGACAGAGCTGCAGGGCAGAGACATTTGATTAGAAAAAGTGAAGAAAAAAAGATGGGAATAAATCTTCCTGGGAGACGGCAAAATAGTAAACACGTCAAAACTATCTATCTTCCCACAGTCTGACACTTTGGATAAGAGTTTATTAAAGATGTATTCACTATTAAAGGTGCAGCTCTCTCTAATGAAGACATTCATGGACAGAATAACAGTCTTGGACTTCACACCTCTTTTTTTTGTCCCTGAATCATGTTGGCCCGTGTCTACTCATTTCCACTGAAATAACAATCTGTAACAGTTTAACATTACAATTAGCTAATGAAATTGCGCCTGCCCCAGTGCCAGATGGGTGGTGTTTGCAGTTTTGGGACTATTCCATTGGTTCCATTGTGTCAGAAAGGCTCCCAGTAGGTAGGTAGCTAACATTCAGTCAGCTAGTCTCCCCGTAGGTAGGTAGCTAACATTCAGTCAGCTAGTCTCCCCGTAGGTAGGTAGCTAACATTCAGTCAGCTAGTCTCCCCGTAGGTAGGTAGCTAACATTCAGTCAGCTAGTCTCCCCGTAGATAGGTAGCTAACATTCAGTCAGCTAGTCTCCCCGTAGGTAGGTAGCTAACATTCAGTCAGCATTCAGTCAGTCTCCTCCACTCATGCCGCCACAGCTCAGCAGAGGGGATAAGGAGCAGTGGTGTCTGCCATCAAAGGACCTGTCACCACCACAGCTAATGGAGCAGCACACACTCTCTCTCTCACAGCTGTGTTATACCACATTCATAGGGGTATTTTGAGTTAGGGGGGAAACACACAGAGAGAGAGAGTGGAGGGGGCGGAGGAAAAAGGAGGGGGAGAAAGTGGGAACGAGGTAGAAAGGGAGAGAAAATCAGAGAGGGAGCGAGAGTATGTAGGGGGGATGGAGAGAGTGTTAGGGAGGAGAAAGAGAGATAGGGGAGGAGAGATGATGTTAGGGGGAGAAAGAGAGAGGTGGGGAAGAGAGAGTGTTAGGGAGGAGAAAGTGAGAGAGGGGGAAGAGAGTGTTAGGGAGGAGAAAGAGAGAGAGGGGAAGAGAGTGTTATGAAGGAGAAAGAGAGAGAGGTGGAAGAGAGAGTTAGGGGGAGAGAGAGGGGGAAGAGAGTGTTAGGGAGGAGAAAGAGAGGCGGAAGAAGGAGGAGAAAGAGAGAGGGGGGAAGAGAGTGTTAGGGAGGAGAAAGAGAGAGAGGGGGAAGAGAGTGTTAGGGAGGAGAAAGAGAGAGAGGGGGAAGAGAGTGTTAGGGAGGAGAAAGAGAGAGGGGAAAGAGAGTGTTAGGGAGGAGAAAGAGAGAGAGGGGGAAGAGAGTGTTAGGGAGGAGAAAGAGAGAGAGGGGGAAGAGAGTGTTAGGGAGGAGAAAGAGAGAGAGGTGTAAGAGAGAGTTAGGGGGGAGAAAGAGAGGGGGGAGAGAGAGGGGGAAGAGAGTGTTAGGGAGGAGAAAGAGAGGCGGAAGAAGGAGGAGAAAGAGAGAGGGGGGAAGAGAGTGTTAGGGAGGAGAAAGAGAGAGAGGGGGAGGAGAGTGTTAGGGAGGAGAAAGAGAGAGAGGGGGAAGAGA
>NC_048577.1:12974829-12986219 GCF_013265735.2 Oncorhynchus mykiss | reverse complement strand
CACGTTTACAGTGACTCATACACAGTCCACACACACTCTCTTTGATGTTTGGTCAAGGACTTATATCCGCCATCTAAAAATACGATGCATTGAAATGTAAGAAAGACCACCTTTAAGGAAAAAGAAATCACCTAAAATGCAAATAAAAAATCCATGTTCTGGGGCCAAGAAATGTTCCATTCGTCCTTAATGTTAATGCCAAAGACTAAAGAGAATCAGTCAGCGCATAAGTTATGGATTTAGCAATCAGGGAATGAAGCTGTGAAACAGCAGGATTTTGGACAGGTACTGGGGGATGGGGAATGAAGGGATGAGTGTGTGTGTGTGTGCCTGCACGGGTGTTGGCAGGTTTTCACTTGGGTGTATGTGTGAGGTTTTAGCTGAGGGTCTTTGTCATACAGTAGGTGAGGAATATCCTACGGTTGTGTGTAAAGTTCTCTACATCTCTACATGTAGGATGTGTATAGCAGCCAATATGTTTTATTTTATTTTGTTTCATGGCTACATAAGTCTACTGTACTGTGTACCAGGGGCAGTGGCAGCAGGCTGGATTTAAAGGAACACGATATATACCCCCCTCTCCTCCCCATCCTTCCTTCCTTCCTTCCTTCCTTCCTTCCTTCCTTCCTTCCTTCCTTCCTTCCTTCCTTCCCTCTCTCTCTGTGAAGAGGCTTGTCTCTGGGGTGGCTGAAGCAGGCGAGGGGTTCAGGGGTCAGAGCTCAGACTAACTGAGACGCCCAGCTGGTGTTTGATGTGGGGAGCAGCACAGCAGATCAAGTACTGCAGATTCCTCCCTGTCTGACACCATACACACACACATACATACATACACACACACACACACACACACACACACACACACACACACACACACACACCACACACACACACACACACACACACACACACACACACCGTCTTTACAGCTCATCTCTCTTTTTTGGCAGCATTCTCTCGTTCCTCCCCTTCCTTGCCTCCTTTTTCCCTCTCTCCTTCTCTCTCGTCTTTAAATTCAACTGAACTCAAGGACCTCGGCTGTTACGTAAATGGGTTAAACACAGACACACGTGAGCACATACAGAGGCACGGAACACACACACACACACACACACACACACACAGAGCAGTCCCTCGCTAACTGTGGCTTCCTAAGGTCAGGTCAACAGACACTTAGTGCCTGATGCCTCCGTTGGTGTTCTTCAGCGTGGTAACAGCTGAGGGGACAGAAACATGGGCTGTTTTTGGTTAGTTGGTGTAGTCGCTGTCATGTGCTCTCATGTTTCCCACATGTACATTATGGCCTCAGCAGTGTTTGTGTGTGGGGGAAATGACTGTGACTGTGACTGTCCCCTGAAGTGACTGTCCCCTGTAACTGCACCCTGTCACCTGCCTCCAAGGGCAGGAACCTCACGATACGATATTATCACCATACTTAAGTGCAGATTCAATATTTATTGTGTTGGATGTTCCAGACATATTGCTCACCATGTCTGCTTGCAGAGGGACAAGAGAGAGACATTAAATCAGGAGTTTTGACCAGTCATGGAAATAGAAATGGTGCAGGTACAGCCAACTAGCGCGAAATAATATTGCAATATTGTCTAAACGATACGATGTATTGTAAAAAAAAAATTTAAAAAAATGATATCCTGATATGGAACTTTATCGATTGAGTCAAAACACCAACCTTATCTCATAGTTTCACTGTAAGAGTTGCTGTAATTGGATGAAAGTCGGTTCCGATGGGTTACAAGGTAAAAACAGAAACACCTGATAGGGTTAAGTCTAGGTGTTCATTCTGAGCAGCTAGGGCAATGGTTTGGGGAAGTCTTAAAACCAAATGATGAAAAACTATGCGCTGTTTCCATGAAGTATCATCAACTACTCCCCTGCTTGCTAGAGAACTGTGAACGGCCGTGGCCAGTGGTCTTAGCAGCGCTCTCTGGCTCTGAGACTCAGGACATGGTTTTTTGAGCTTCGATGAATGCATTTATCAATGTCCTCAGGACCTTCTCAGATGTCTGAAATCGACCTCTATCTTGTGACCAGCCTAAAACAGCCACACACTCAGTGCAGCACAGCATGGAGTCCAAAGTGCAGGTGTTGTGTGATGACTCACAGACTGGGCTGCTTTCCTTCTCTGTTTGTAAATATGGGGTTAGTCTGTTGAACACAGCTTAAGTTCCCAAACACTTTCATTTGTGTTACCGTAGGGAAGGACACAGCTGGGGCAAGGCACAGAGCGAGAGACACACACATAGGAGTACACAGCAAAACACACACACACACACACACACACACACACACACACACACACACACACACACCACACACACACACACACACACACACACACACACACACACACACACACACACACACACACACACACACACACACACACACACACACAGCATCTTTAAACAGTGTCTTCCCTACCATAATTCTAGCCTGCCAGTCTCTGTGTAGAGGCTGTGGTTTGGCCGACCTGCCCGACTCTCTCTCCATTAAGGCAGTAAGCAGCGTGTGTCAGTTGACAGTTAGGGCTTCTTTATATGACTGTCTATCTACTTAATGTGGCCCCTGAGGCCCCTCAGTGGTGGCACTACACTCTACAGCTCAGTAGCATTTCAATTCAAGACTTAGCCCACTAAGAATGATGTGTGGTATGGGAGGGTTTTCTCTGGTTAGCTAGGAGGGGGTGGTATAGGAGGGTTTCTCTGGTTAGCTAGGAGGGGGTGGTATGGGAGGGTTTTCTCTGGTTAGCTAGGAGGGGGTGGTATGGGAGGATTTTCTCTGGTCGCTAGGAGGGGGTGGTATGGGAGGGTTTTCTCTGGTTAGCTAGGAGGGGGTGGTATGGGAGGGTTTTCTCTGGTTAGCTAGGAGGGGGTGGTATGGGAGGGTTTTCTCTGGTCGCTGGGGGGGTGGTATGGGAGGGTTTTCTCTGGTTAGCTAGGAGGGGGTGGTATGGGAGGGTTTTCTCTGGTCACTAGGAGGGGGTGGTATGGGAGGGTTTTCTCTGGTCGCTGGGGGGGTGGTATGGGAGGGTTTTCCTCTGGTCGCTGGGGGGGTGGTATGGGAGGGTTTTTCTCTGGTCGCTAGGAGGGGGTGGTATGAGAGGGTTTTCTCTGGTCGCTGTGGGGGTGGTATGGGAGGGTTTTCTCTGGTTAGTTAGGAGGGGGTGGTATGGGAGGGTTTTCTCTGGTCGCTGGGGGGGTGGTATGGGAGGGTTTTCTCTGGTCACTAGGAGGGGGTGGAATGGGAGGGTTTTCTCTGGTCACTAGGAGGGGGTGGTATGGGAGGGTTTTCTCTCGTCACTAGGAGGGGGTGGTATGGGAGGGTTTTCTCTGGTTAGCTAGGAGGGGGGTGGTATGGGAGGGTTTTCTCTGGTTAGCTAGGAGGGGGGTGGTATGGGAGGGTTTTCTCTGGTCACTAGGATGGGGTGGTATGGGAGGGTTTTCTCTGGTCGCTGGGGGGGGGGGGGTGGGAGGGTTTTCTCTGGTCGCTGGGGGGGGGGGGGGTGGTATGGGAGGGTTTTCTCTGGTCGCTGGGGGGGGGGGGGGGGTGGGAGGGTTTTCTCTGGTCACTAGGAGGGGTGGTATGGGAGGGTTTTCTCTGGTCGCTGGGGGGGTGGTATGGGAGGGTTTTCTCTGGTCACTAGGAGGGGGTGGTATGGGAGGGTTTTCTCTGGTCGCTGGGGGGGTGGTATGGGAGGGTTTTCTCTGGTCACTAGGAGGGGTGGTATGGGAGGGTTTTCTCTGGTCGCTGGGGGGGTGGTATGGGAGGGTTTTCTCTGGTCACTAGGAGGGGGTGGTATGGGAGGGTTTTCTCTGGTCGCTGGGGGGGGTGGTATGGGAGGGTTTTCTCTGGTCACTAGGAGGGGGTGGAATGGAGGGTTTTCTCTGGTCACTAGGAGAAGGGTGGTATGGGAGGGATTTCTCTGGTCACTAGGAGGGGGTGGTATGGGAGGGTTTTCTCTGGTTAGCTAGGAGGGGGTGGTATGGGAGGGTTTTCTCTGGTTAGCTAGGAGGGGGTGGTATGGGAGGGTTTTCTCTGGTCGCTGGGGGGGGTGGTATGGGAGGGTTTTCTCTGGTCACTAGGAGGGGGTGGTATGGGAGGGTTTTCTCTGGTTAGCTAGGAGGGGGTGGTATGGGAGGGTTTTCTCTGGTCACTAAGAGAGGGTGGTATGGGAGGGTTTTCTCTGGTTAGCTAGGAGGGGGTGGTATGGGAGGGTTTTCTCTGGTTAGCTAGGAGGGGGTGGTTTGGGAGGGTTTTCTCTGGTCACTAGTAGGGGTGGTATGGGAGGGTTTTCTCTGGTCGCTGGGGGGTGGTATGGGAGGGTTTTCTCTGGTCGCTAGGAGGGGGTGGTATGGGAGGGGTTTTCTCTGGTTAGCTAGGAGGGGGTGGTATGGGAGGGTTTTCTCTGGTCGCTGGGGGGTGGTATGGGAGGGTTTTCTCTGGTTAGCTAGGAGGGGGTGGTAAGGGAGGGTTTTCTCTGGTTAGCTAGGAGGGGGTGGTATGGGAGGGTTTTCTCTGGTCGCTGGGGGGTGGTATGGGAGGGTTTTCTCTGGTTAGCTAGGAGGGGGTGGTAAGGGAGGGTTTTCTCTGGTTAGCTAGGAGGGGGTGGTATCGGAGGGGTTTCTCTGGTCGCTGGGGGGTGGTATGGGAGGTTCTTCTCTGGTCGCCTGGGGGGTCACACACACACACACACACACACACACACACACACACACTCTCTATCCTCACCTAACTCCCGCCCCATCAAGACCATATTAGCATGAATGTGTCCCAACTGGCACCCTATTCCCTATATAGTGCACTTTTGATGGGCTCTGATCAAATGGCCCTATGGGTTCTGGTCAAAAGTAGTGCACTACATAGGGAATAGGGTGCCAGTTGAGAGGCAGACTAATGGACTGATGACAGTATCAGCCCTGGTTCAGTCCCAAAGTGGCTTAGCCTGGCCGGGGTCAGAGGTCAGAGGCTCAGCAGGGGAGGGTCAACGGCCAAAGCATCATCCAACCCATCCAACTCATTGAACCCAACCCTCTTGCCACACTAGAGGCATGTTGGTGGCAATGGCCAAGTATGGGTATACATACACACACAGTATACAGTGTACATACGCACACAGTATACACACACACACTCAGCTGTGACAGTAAACACACTTTAAATCCAGTGGGGATTACAAATCCACTTAGGTCGAGTCAAGAGTTGAGCGTGTCAGCTGCAGGTCGGCGCTACGCAGCACCCAAACTGATGCACTTCTGCACCGCACTGTTTCATGTGTATGTGAGAGAGAGTGGGTATGTGTGTGTGTGTGTGTGTGTGTGTGTGTGTGTGTGTGTGTGTGTGTGTGTGTGTGTGTGTGTGTGTGTGCTGTATGAGAGAGAGAGTGCGTGTGTGTGTGAGAGCATGAGTGGGTATATGTGTGTGTGTGTGTGTGTGTGTGTGTGTTTGTGTGTGTGTGTGAGAGAGAGAGAGTGTGTACTGTATGAGAGAGAGAGTGTGGGTTGTGAGAGCATGAGTGAGCATGCATGTGTATGTGTGTATTACTGTTGCGGCCAGTCCGACATAGACAGTGTTATGTCAACCTCCTCTGTCTCCCTCTCATTCCCCAAGATGTTCAGACTGACATGTCCTCTGAGACTCCACTTTTCTGTTCTCAACTTTAACTGTTTTGCAATTCTGATGGGAAAAGACAGACAGGGGGCGGATGAGGGTAAAATAGAGAATTATAGTGTAGGAAAACAACGAGAGAAAGAAAACAAGGAGAAGAGAGGGAGAAAGAAAGACAAACAGAGAGACAGAGACAGAGAACAAGGAGAAGACAGACAGAGAAAAAGAGAGAAAGAGAAACAGAGAGACAGTCAGAGTTTGTGGTGAATGATCCTTCATCTTTTGAGTCCTGAAAAATGACATCATATGATGTTGACTTTAATCACATCTGTTTGTGTGATTTCTTCTCCCTCTCAATTCCCACCGGACCTCCCCAGTTCTTGGAATGGACTGGGGCCCGGCCTGCCAAAAATAATCGCTTGTTTGCTGCTATTTACTTAAATCTGTCAAAGAGTCACTGTTGGAGAACTCATGCTGTTAGTTATGATTCTGCTGTGAGTGTGTGTGTGTAGGGGGGTGGATGCCTGGATACGGCACAAACTCACACACAACTGGGAGAATGGTATAGAACATTACACACACACACACACACACACACACACACACTAGACACATACAGTGTGAGTATAAAACCTGGCACAAGGAGAAGGTTCATCTTCACGTCTCTGTGTGGGACCAGAGAGGAACCTGCTTGAGAAAAAACACAGACTGAGAGAGAAAGAAAGGAGTGGTGAAAAAGTGTCAGACTGTCAGGGGAGGTTTAATGTTAGACTGGAGTGTCAGGGTTAGTGTTAGACTGGAGTGTCAGGGTTAGTGTTAGACTGGGGTGTCAGGGGAGGTTTAGTGTTAGACTGGAGTGTCAGGGTTAGTGTTAGACTGGAGTGTCAGGGTTAGTTTTAGACTGGAGTGTCAGGGTTAGTGTTAGACTGGAGTGTCAGGGTTAGTGTTAGACTGGAGTGTCAGGGTTAGTGTTAGACTGGAGTGTCAGGGTTAGTGTTAGACTGGAGTGTCAGGGTTAGTGTTAGACTGGAGTGTCAGAGTTAGTGTTAGACTGGAGTGTCAGGGTTAGTTTTAGACTGGAGTGTCAGGGTTAGTGTTAGACTGGAGTGTCAGGGTTAATGTTAGACTGCAGTGTCAGGGTTAATGTTAGACTGCAGTGTCAGGGTTAGTGTTAGACTGAGTGTCAGGGTTAGTGTTAGACTGGAGTGTCAGGGTTAGTGTTAGACTGGAGTGTCAGGGTTAGTGTTAGACTGGGGTGTCAGGGGAGGTTTAGTGTTAGACTGGAGTGTCAGGGTTAGTGTTAGACTGGAGTGTCAGGGTTAATGTTAGACTGCAGTGTCAGGGTTAGTGTTAGACTGGAGTGTCAGGGTTAGTGTTAGACTGGAGTGTCAGGGTTAGTGTTAGACTGGAGTGTCAGGGTTAGTGTTAGACTGGAGTGTCAGGGTTAGTGTTAGACTGGAGTGTCAGGGTTAATGTTAGACTGGAGTGTCAGGGTTAGTGTTAGACTGGAGTGTCAGGGTTAGTGTTAGACTGGAGTGTCAGGGTTAGTGGTTAGACTGGAGTGTCAGGAGAGGTTTAGTGTTAGACTGGGGTGTCAGGGGAGGGTTAGTGTTAGACTGGAGTGTCAGGGTTAGTGTTAGACTGGAGTGTCAGGGTTAGTGTTAGACTGGAGTGTCAGGGTTAGTGTTAGACTGGAGTGTCAGGGTTAGTGTTAGACTGGGGTGTCAGGGTTAATGTTAGACTGCAGTGTCAGGGTTAGTGTTAGACTGGAGTGTCAGGGTTAGTGTTAGACTGGAGTGTCAGGGTTAGTGTTAGACTGGAGTGTCAGGGTTAGTGTTAGACTGGAGTGTCAGTGTTAGTGTTAGACTGGAGTGTCAGGGTTAGTGTTAGACTGGAGTGTCAGGGTTAGTTTTAGACTGGAGTGTCAGGGTTAGTGTTAGACTGGAGTGTCAGGGTTAATGTTAGACTGCAGTGTCAGGGTTAATGTTAGACTGCAGTGTCAGGGTTAGTGTTAGACTGGAGTGTCAGGGTTAGTGTTAGACTGGAGTGTCAGGGTTAGTGTTAGACTGGAGTGTCAGGGTTAGTGTTAGACTGGAGTGTCAGGGGAGGTTTAGTGTTAGACTGGAGTGTCAGGGTTAGTGTTAGACTGGAGTGTCAGGGTTAGTTTTAGACTGGAGTGTCAGGGTTAGTGTTAGACTGGAGTGTCAGGGTTAGTGTTAGACTGGAGTGTCAGGGTTAGTGTTAGACTGGAGTGTCAGGGTTAGTGTTAGACTGGAGTGTCAGGGTTAGTGTTAGACTGGAGTGTCAGAGTTAGTGTTAGACTGGAGTGTCAGGGTTAGTTTTAGACTGGAGTGTCAGGGTTAGTGTTAGACTGGAGTGTCAGGGTTAATGTTAGACTGCAGTGTCAGGGTTAATGTTAGACTGCAGTGTCAGGGTTAGTGTTAGACTGGAGTGTCAGGGTTAGTGTTAGACTGGAGTGTCAGGGTTAGTGTTAGACTGGAGTGTCAGGGTTAGTGTTAGACTGGGGTGTCAGGGGAGGTTTAGTGTTAGACTGGAGTGTCAGGGTTAGTGTTAGACTGGAGTGTCAGGGTTAATGTTAGACTGCAGTGTCAGGGTTAGTGTTAGACTGGAGTGTCAGGGTTAGTGTTAGACTGGAGTGTCAGGGTTAGTGTTAGACTGGAGTGTCAGGGTTAGTGTTAGACTGGAGTGTCAGGGTTAGTGTTAGACTGGAGTGTCAGGGTTAATGTTAGACTGGAGTGTCAGGGTTAGTGTTAGACTGGAGTGTCAGGGTTAGTGTTAGACTGGAGTGTCAGGGTTAGTGTTAGACTGGAGTGTCAGGAGAGGTTTAGTGTTAGACTGGGGTGTCAGGGGAGGTTTAGTGTTAGACTGGAGTGTCAGGGTTAGTGTTAGACTGGAGTGTCAGGGTTAGTGTTAGACTGGAGTGTCAGGGTTAGTGTTAGACTGGAGTGTCAGGGTTAGTGTTAGACTGGGGTGTCAGGGTTAATGTTAGACTGCAGTGTCAGGGTTAGTGTTAGACTGGAGTGTCAGGGTTAGTGTTAGACTGGAGTGTCAGGGTTAGTGTTAGACTGGAGTGTCAGGGTTAGTGTTAGACTGGAGTGTCAGTGTTAGTGTTAGACTGGAGTGTCAGGGTTAGTGTTAGACTGGAGTGTCAGGGTTAGTTTTAGACTGGAGTGTCAGGGTTAGTGTTAGACTGGAGTGTCAGGGTTAATGTTAGACTGCAGTGTCAGGGTTAATGTTAGACTGCAGTGTCAGGGTTAGTGTTAGACTGGAGTGTCAGGGTTAGTGTTAGACTGGAGTGTCAGGGTTAGTGTTAGACTGGAGTGTCAGGGTTAGTGTTAGACTGGAGTGTCAGGGTTAGTGTTAGACTGGAGTGTCAGGGTTAATGTTAGACTGGAGTGTCAGGGTTAGTGTTAGACTGGAGTGTCAGGGTTAGTGTTAGACTGGAGTGTCAGGGTTAGTATTAGACTGGAGTGTCAGGAGAGGTTTAGTGTTAGACTGGGGTGTCAGGGGAGGTTTAGTGTTAGACTGGAGTGTCAGGGTTAGTGTTAGACTGGAGTGTCAGGGTTAGTGTTAGACTGGAGTGTCAGGGGAGGTTTAGTGTTAGACTGGGGTGTCAGGGGAGGTTTAGTGTTAGACTGGAGTGTCAGGGTTAATGTTAGACTGGAGTGTCAGGGTTAATGTTAGACTGGAGTGTCAGGGTTAATGTTAGACTGCAGTGTCAGGGTTAGTGTTAGACTGGAGTGTCAGGTTTAATGTTAGACTGGAGTGTCAGGGGAGGTTTAGTGTTAGACTGGAGTGTCAGGGGAGGTTTAGTGTTAGACTGGAGTGTCAGGGGAGGTTTAGTGTTAGACTGGAGTGTCAGGGTTAATGTTAGACTGGAGTGTCAGGTTAATGTTAGACTGCAGTGTCAGGGTTAGTGTTAGACTGCAGTGTCAGGGTTAGTGTTAGACTGGAGTGTCAGTGTCTAGCTGAACTTAATTACAAATAATTTGTAGACTACAAATTGACCGCGAGAAGCCCAAACAGATGTGATATTTGACTAAAACGTAATAATTTCAAACCTTGCTTACATTTATATATGATCACATACACTGAGTATACAAAACATTAAGGACACCTGCTCTTTCCATGACACAGACTGACCAGGTGAATCCAAGTGAAAGCTATGATCCCTTATTGATTTTAAATCCACTTCAATCAGTGTAGATGAAATGGAGGAGACCCATTAAAAAAGGATTTTTAAGTCTTGAGACAATTGAGACATGGATTGTGTATGTGTGTCTTTCAGAGGCTGAATGGGCAAGCCAAAACATGGAAGTGCCTTTGAACGTGGTATGGTAGTAGGTGTCAGGCGCACTGGTTTGTGTCAAGAACTGCAATGTTGCTGGGTATTTCACACTCAACAGTTACCTGTGTTGATCAAGAATGGTCCACCACCCAAAGGACATCCAGCCAACTTGACAGAACTGTGGGAAGCATTGGAGTCAACATGGACCAGCATCCCTGTGGAATGCTTTCAACACCATGTAGAGTCCATGCCCCGACAAATTAAGGCTTTTCTGAGGGCAAAAGGGCAAATCAATATTAGGAAGGTGTTCTTAATGTTTGGTATACCCAGTGTTTATCTCTCTATTATGCGTGGGAATACTTTGGAACAGATTTTAAAAATTCAAATCACTTGGAGCTGATTTGCTGGTGTTTTTACAGTCTTTTATGTCCAACAACAACAAAAAGTGAGCCGCCAGTTGGGGAACCCTGGTGTGTGTGTACACACACACACACACACACACACACACACACAGACAGAGCTGGCAGGGCAGAGACATTTGATTAGAAAAAGTGAAGAAAAAAAGATGGGAATAAATCTTCCTGGGAGACGGCAAAATAGTAAACACGTCAAAACTATCTATCTTCCCACAGTCTGACACTTTGGATAAGAGTTTATTAAAGATGTATTCACTATTAAAGGTGCAGCTCTCTCTAATGAAGACATTCATGGACAGAATAACAGTCTTGGACTTCACACCTCTTTTTTTGTCCCTGAATTCATGTTGGCCCGTGTCTACTCATTTCCACTGAAATAACAATCTGTAACAGTTTAACATTACAATTAGCTAATGAAATTGCGCCTGCCCCAGTGCCAGATGGGTGGTGTTTGCAGTTTGGGACTATTCCATTGGTTCCATTGTGTCAGAAAGGCTCCCAGTAGGTAGGTAGCTAACATTCAGTCAGCTAGTCCTCCCCGTAGGTAGGTAGCTAACATTCAGTCAGCTAGTCTCCCCGTAGGTAGGTAGCTAACATTCAGTCAGCTAGTCTCCCCGTAGGTAGGTAGCTAACATTCAGTCAGCTAGTCTCCCCGTAGATAGGTAGCTAACATTCAGTCAGCTAGTCTCCCCGTAGGTAGGTAGCTAACATTCAGTCAGCATTCAGTCAGTCTCCTCCACTCATGCCGCCACAGCTCAGCAGAGGGGATAAGGAGCAGTGGTGTCTGCCATCAAAGGACCTGTCACCACCACAGCTAATGGAGCAGCACACACTCTCTCTCTCACAGCTGTGTTATACCACATTCATAGGGGTATTTTGAGTTAGGGGGGAAACACACAGAGAGAGAGAGTGGAGGGGGCGGAGGAAAAAGGAGGGGGAGAAAGTGGGAACGAGGTAGAAAGGGAGAGAAAATCAGAGAGGGAGCGAGAGTATGTAGGGGGGATGGAGAGAGTGTTAGGGAGGAGAAAGAGAGATAGGGGAGG